>NC_056744.1:809675737-809913237 GCF_019279795.1 Protopterus annectens
GTGTGTGTGTGTGTGTGTGTGTGTGTGTGTGTGTGTGTGTGTGTGTGTGTGTGTGTGTGTGTGTGTGTGTGTGTGTGTGTGAATATATACAAATGGCAGTGAAGCAATAATGAAAGATGCCATAAATGTGAGGATAAAGATCTTCTTGTTATCCTATTTTTGTAGCATTGCCTAAATGTTTACTGTTTATTGAGAATTGCTCATTCAGTTCATTCTAGGAATATAATATAAATTTAAGTCAAACTTATCATTTGCAGAGGGTAGCTTACCAATGGGGAATTCCTGTTTTTTTACCACTAGTGAGGTTTCACCATCCACCCCCCTTTTCTCATTTTTTTCTACCTAGGGTCTGGGCATTGAATCGGCTGCTGCCACCTCTCTAGATACAGTGCTACTATCCTACCTTATTTAACAGTCATGCCTGACTACCAAAGCTCTTCCAGCACACATTCATAGGTTCAGAGATATACACTAAGCTAAAGACCACCAGGAACTTTGCAAACCTAGCCATGCAACCCAACCCAACTGTGTCCCATATAGCATGGGTGCCATTTGATGTCCATTCCATCCTTTTCATTGTTGGACAGTCTTGTTTCCTCTTGCATTGTTCCTGTCTCTCCCAAATCTTCGTCCCATGTATGAACAGCCATATCCAGTTCACTTTGAAGTTCTTTACGAATAGGAACTACTTTGGCTTTTGCTCTAAAGTAAGCATTCCTTTGTCTTTCCTACAGTGCGCATCATACCACCTGTCTTGGCAAATTCATCTTTATCACCTCCAGCTTCCTCAGCTGCTCTGCCTTCACTTCCTGGGTTTTTCTACCAAACAGAAGCACTGGATGCACCACTGTTTTGTTTACCTTACTTTTCAGCTTCTTGGGCATTGTTCTGTCACATACTACCTTGATACTCCATGCCAGTTGGCTGCAGCCCCACTTAGTCTTGCTTTGACCTCCTTATTCAGACTTCCTGTCTCAACCTCTCATCTCAGATACTTCTTAAAGCTATTAATCTGTTCCACTATTTTCCCTTCTAGCACAGTTTTTAGCTCCTTCTGATTCTGATGTGGCTTCACATTTGCATTCTATTCTCCTACATTTGGAGATATTCCTGTTTAGAGTCAGCTTGTAATGACACATTGTCTGCATACAGCATCTTTGTTGATCAATCCCTTCTAGTCTTATTGCTAATGTAGTCTTTCACTAGTATGAACAACAGTGGGCTCAGAGCTAAACCCTGATGCACATCCACTCTCACTTGGAACCCCTTTGCGAGTCTGAACACTGTTTACACTTGTGTCATTGTCCCTTGTACATAGCCTGCACTAATATTACCAATGTTTCTGGGACTTAACAACCATTGTAGGACTGCCCATATCAACTTTCTTGAGACCTTTCATATACTTTTCCATCTCTAGGTTCTTCTCCGCTGTCTGTCTCACTGCAAGCATTAGGTTGGTTGTGCTGCATCCTGATCTGAATCTGAACTTTTAATTTCCCAACTGACTCTTGACTACTCTGCATATTTCTATATCAGTCACTCTCTCCAGCATTGTTATGTTGTGTGACAGGAGCATGATACCTCTTTCCTACCCACAGATTTGAATGTTCCCTTTGTTCTTGTACAGTGGCACAAGAGTGATTATTCTCCAGTCACCTGACCTGGGATACATTTTTCTCTTCATGTTGCTGTGAGTACCCACAAGAGCCATTTCTCTCCTAACTCACTCAACAGTTTAATCATATCTGCCATGACCTCATCTCTGACTTTATTTTATTTAGTGGTGCTCTTACATCTTCTAGACTGGTCTCTTCAACCTAAGTTGTATATAGGGCAGTACAGCCTTTGTGGAGTTTTCCTCACTAGGAAGCTGCCGGTGTCCTTTGGACTGGTGAGTATGTTGTTGCAGGAATCTCTAATGAATGGTGTCTGAGGACTATCTACTTTACCTGTCTTTGCATTGCAGTCTGATACAGTTTCTTTGAACCATTTGCTAAATCTTTTTCCAGAAACTAGCAGAGTGGCTATAATGTCTTATTCTTTGCTATTGCAACTGCGCTATTAGCTTCTTTGTTAGCCAGCCAGTATTCCACCCTAGTCTGGACCATCTTTTCTATCTCCCACTTTTTTATACACTCCTTTATTCTTTTGATAATGTTGTAGACTTCTACACCCACCACTAGTTTTCCATATGCACCTTATTTATAGCAGTTGTGTAGTTTTCACACATGCTGCAGGAGATGCTGCCATGCACCTTATTTATAGCAGTTGTGTAGTTTTCACACATGCTGCAGGAGATGCTGCCATTCTTCTTTAAACCTCGTAGTTCTTTTTATTACAGAGGTGTTACAGCCATGAGAAGTTCCTTGAACTCATGTGTTTCACTCCAGTCACCTTTTAGGTTTTTAGGCTTGATTCTATTGACCTTTGAGCCTTCTCTGGCCATTGCTTGTAGCTGATTATGGCCACTGGTGGTTTATTTTGTGGGCTTACTGTTTCACTGGGGATGATATTGCAATCCATGTTTCTACCCTAATGCTCTTGCCTTACTAGGTGGAATCCTACATGATCTTCATGTTGGCCACTCTTGTATGTGACTTTGTGGCTGTTTCTCTTGATGAACCATGTGTTGGTCACCATCAAGTCATATGCCAGACAGAAGTCTAGAATGGCCTCATACTCTTTATTCCTGTTTCCCCACTCCACTCATGTGGACCAAGGTAGTCCACACATCCTGTTCTGTCGTTCCCACAATTAGCATTCAGGTCCCCCATTATCAACTCCAACTCACGTTGTCCTTCTTTACCTAGAAGGTCTTGCAACTGGTGCCTGACTGCATTCTTTTCCTCACCATCATAACCCTGCTGTGGAGCATAAGCTAAGATTCTGAATACTGTCCTGTCTTAACAATGGAGTCTGAATGCCATTTGTTTATCATTAATTCTGATGACATTCCTCACTGTCTTTAGGGAACTATCCTTCACCACATTTCCCAGCCATTTATAGTCTGTTCTCTCCCTGAGTCGCTTTCCTGCATTGCCTTTCCACTTTCTCTTCTAGTTCCACAGGATGCCCAGACTCTACTTCAAAATCATGTTACCACTTCCAACCTGTGTCCTGTCAGTGATCATATATTCATTATAGCAATTCTTATTTCTTGTTTGGAAGGTTGTTTGGTTAAGTCCAACGTTCACTCAAGAGAGCATTCCCGCTGGGCAACTGGACATTGGCCAGCCAGTAGCTTATTGACCAAGAGCTACTGAACTTTATGGCATGCACACACATTGCTCAACAGAGGCACATACACCCCTCTGACTGTTCACATGTATCCTTGGCAAAGGTCAGAGTAGGCTGCATTCTCAATCTATTTTTCAGTGGCAAATATCTACTCCTATTTTTGTTGACTTTAGTTAATGTGACCAAATCACTTGGAGCCATTTTTTTTGCAGCATCAAGTGATTATCCCTGACGATGCCGTAAGAACATTAAGTGCAAAGTACTACATGCTAAGTAAGCAGCTGATGGTCTTTTGAGGGATTATGAATGTAGTTTGGTTAAATCTTGGAAACTGTCGGAGAGTGGGAGCTTTTCACAAGTGAAGGAGAGGATTCCTTCAAAAGATACGAATAGAAATTAACAGACAGAAACACAGATATGTACACTTGCTGGATGAGAAGAGATGGGAGGTTGATGGGATGTGTGAAACATAATCCACATTTATTTCATTCAGCAAGAGGGTTCTTAAAAGGTCAAACAGAACTTTGATTTAATGGTCTTTTTTACTTTAGGGCCACTTCTTTTTGTCATCCTGCTCCTAGAACGGGCTATCAATTTTTGTCACCTGTATTTACTTGCCAAGTGGTAAAATTCACAAGGTGTGGTACTATATTTAAGTATATGAATTGTTCTTAATAAAAAGAGAGCACCATAAACACCCTTCGTGTTCATTTATCTCTGTAGCTGATTAACTCATGACAAAACTAATAACATTATATTAAAAAAATTGTCTATTTCCTAATTGCTCAAAGATTATCTGGATTTATTTATTTTATTTTTGTTACTAGGTAAAATAATCCAAAGGAATATTTAAACTAACTTGGGAAACATGAAAAAGACACCTTGAAGTCTCAAGAATTGTAATTCAGAAGAAACCTTTCAACGTGTTTTTCTTTGCTGTGGAAGGGTAAAGGGGTTCTGGGACATGAAGAAGAAATAGTCTGGTAATGAGTTGTTCAGAAACTCTTTTGTAAATATTTAATGTTTTTATTTCAGAAAATCTTCTGTAAATATTTTATTATTTGTGTATTTATTTATTTATCACATTGTTAACTTGGTGGATGAGTTGGTTCAAAGATCCTTTTAGTCATAACCCAGACCAATAGGAATAGACACTGACACATATATAGGTCACTGTTACGAATGCATAAATCATGTACTCAATTACACTAAATTAAATGCATATAAATAGCTGCACAGCTGACATAAGCAACAAATAACTGCAGCATATTTAATGCTGCATAGCTCAGTAATGAGTTTGCAAATCTATCATAAATAGCAGCCTATTATATAAGTTTATTATACAAGGAGTGGTTAACAAATCTTCACATAGATTATGCAGTCATAGAAATAGTACAATGCTAGCATGTTACAATGAAATAAACCTTGATATATTATAATTATGTCAGTGTTTTATAGGGCTGAAGGAAAGAGCTGTACAAAATCTGAATATTCTGTTTATGAGTGTTCTGGAATATGAGATGTGGGAATGAGGTATACTGCAGTCTGTTGAATGTCAATGAAGGTATTCTGCATGTTAACAATATACTAAATCAGTAAACGTGAAGATTAAAGACTTGAAAATGTCACATGATTTATTTAAAAGGGTGAAGGTTCTAGACTTGATAAAGTGTTTATGCTTTAATAACTTTTTAAGTTTTGTTTATTGTTTTTGTTTTGTTAATTTTAACAAAAGTCCTCCATAATACTCTTTCTGCTATCATCATCACTGCTTTACTTTCATCTATCCAATGCTGGCAATGTCATGTTTTAATTTATCTCTGTTTCAAGTTCACCAGACTGAGAAATGGTCAGCTACCAGAGAGACAGAAAACATATTGCTATCATGGCAATGCTATTGAAATGTTTGGCCAGAATATGTCCCTGTACTGTTTTCATTTATAAATTCTTTGGGTCTTTAGCTGTTCCGATGCAGGTTATGTGGCAATCAACATTAGAGATTCTTCCATATCTGGTTAATGCTGGTCTCCATGGCAACATGGAGTGTACTGTTTGCTTGTGGTGTGTGTTTTACTGGAAATAGTTTGGTACATGCACACCCAAAACATGTTTAGAACCATGACTATGACAGCAATATCCTGAAGCACCTCTCATTTACTCCAAAACTGCTAGCTCAGTCCATCTTCACAGCATGTGTGGGATGCTCAGTAACAGAAACTGATTCTGGGCTTATACAGTGTACATCTTGGTGGTGATGATGCCAGGTTTTCTTCTTCTAGCCATATTGCAAAGTATGGCTGCTACTGTGCCATGGATTTGGACAACAAATGGATCATCGACTTACAGTTAGTACAGGTACTTATGCAGATACCATCCATTCCATCATAATCATACAATGTGACCTATTTGCAATGGCTATGTGTGGCAGTGCTTATCTGTATTTTTTGTAATATTTTCTTAACATTTTTCACTTCAAATTTTTTCAGTGCATAAGGTGGCAAGCTCAGTTACTATGGAGTTGGAAGAACTGAAATGCGGACTTTGCTTTCTTGGCAAAGAAGGTGTTTTCATTGGCAGCCTGACCATGGACAGACATGTTTATTTAAATAGATACATGACAGTCATCCCAATATGAAACAGTGATTGGCATGTGACATATATCCAAAGGTAAGTAACTCACTACCAGCCATCATGCCTTATATAATCCTTGCTATAACCTTCACCTACTTTCTCAAGCCTTGTAACACTAAGAGTTATATTTGTTAACTGCTGCGTAATGCCTTTATAATTAACAAATTAGAGTTATACATGTCTTGTATACCTTTCAGTAGTGAAGAAACAGATGTACAAATGAGGTAAGTATGTCAGTAACAGAATTCTATAAGTAACCACTTATAATGGTATGGCTGAAGGAGCAATATGGAAGGAGAGCTACAGCATTAGTTTCCCTCAATGTCAGCATAGGTTCATAGGTTCATAGTTGTATACTAGGCTACTGAACACTGTGACCTTCATAAGCATAGCCATGCATCCCAATATATACCTGCTTTTCTGAGCCTTAGAGGTTATTTTAAGAACTATGTGTAAGCCAGAGTACAATGTACAGACTGCCTCTGTCCACCAGTAGACAAACAGATGCTATATCTGAGTTGAATTTCCGATTTTCCATCTTCTGGTCCAACTTATGTTTGAATAGGTTCAGGGAAAAACTCTGCTTCACATGGTTGGGAAGCCTGTTCCAAATGAGGGGATTTCCCTGAGGCATATGCATGTCCCTCTAGTATGTTCTATTAATGTCACGAGCAAAGTTCAAGTCCCTAGATTGAGTAGTTCTGATGCTACTGGTTTTCAGATATGTAAAAGGTCCATCAGAGCAGGATCCAAGGACATCTTAAATGCCAGGCAGGGCTCACCTCTCAACAGTCTGTAGGAAACTGAGCACAGAGATATGACTTTGAGGCAATTTATAAAGAACCCTGTATTCTTTTTGTGAAAAACATATGTGGACATTCCAGCTGCTGCAAGTGTCTGGTCAGGTACATACTAAATAGGGGTATTGTGCTAAATGATGGGTCTGATGAAGACCAAATACAGAGGAGCAATGACCTTTTTGGACCTAGATGTCAAGTCTTTGGTTACAAGTTGAACAACATACAATGATTTCCTTACTACCTCAGACATAGCCAGGTTATTATTGAAATATGTTGCAAACCTCTGACAAATGAGTCCACTGTTAGTGGTGTGTTATCCATGAGGTAGTTTCCTAGGGTTTACAGATTCCCAAAGAATATGGGGAGTTTTAAGTTATGGTTTTGGTGCCAGTTATTTGCCTATGTTAGTCCTTTCTGTAGGAAGTTAGTGTCCTGGGAGATTTTGTGACTACTCCTTATTTGCAGTCATCTGCAAACTTGGCCAGCCAGAGGCCCTTGTTATTGGCATAGACTTCTGAGAAAATAAATGCAACAAAGAGCAGGCCAATGCACAGAATCCTGAGGGACACTGTTAGAGATAGGCTGCTTTGCAGAGGTGATTTTCCCTATACTAACTTCATGGGTCCAATCTAAGAGTTAACTGGCTATCCAGTACATAACATATAGTTTACTGAGTAATTTCCTAAATTTCTTTGCAATGCCCAGTTGGGGTATTGTGCCAAATGCCTTAGAGAGGTTTAGGTAGTTAGTGTGCATTGTTTTGCCCTTATCCATTGCCTCGGTGACTTTTTCAAATAAGCAAATAAGTCCACCAGGTTGAGTAAGGGTATGATCTGACTTTCATAAAGCCAAATTTGGTTGGATACAGTGTCTGAAAGTTTCCTATCTCATTGTTAATCATACCCATGATACTTATTTCATTGGCTTTGCATATGAAACTAGTCAAACATGGGGTATGTTGTCTCCAGGGTCAATTGATGGAATGCCCTTGTTTAGAGTGATGATTGTTGCAGTCTTCCATTCATGTAACATAAAGCCTGTCTAGAGGTTATGGTTAAAAAGTGACGATAAAGTATACTTCATGATTCAAGAAATTTAAGAGGTATCCTTGGATATTATCAGGGCCCATTGATACTGTGTTCTTAGCCTTAGAGAGTGCATTTAGGACCTGTTCCTTAGTGATAGATGGGCAAGTTTATATTTGATGGTATCACTTTGAGGGCAGCCTGGGGGAGAGGGGACAAAATTAGAGCTCAATATATCAGCCAGCAGATTTTCTATATTTTTCTGCTCCATTGTATATGCTGCTGTTAGGTTTTCTGATAAACTCAAATAAAAAAAAAAATAATACATCTGTTACGTCCCTCGGTTTTGCCCACTGCCTTTGAGGTTTCAAACATAGCTAAAGAAAGTACTGTAGTTGGCCTTGGCCCAAGTGTCTGACTTTATCTCAAAAGTGGCTGTGGTAGACTTAATTTGCCCTCTTAGATTTTTTTTTAGCCTAATGAGGGAGATTTTATCCTAATGGGCATTGCATTTTGTACTTTTAGCTATGAGTTTTTCCATTTTGTTGTACAATCTGTTTATGTTTCAATTCCACCAGGGTGTTTTTTTTTTTTTTAGTTTGTTCTGGGCTTATTTCCAATATGTACAACTGTCTATATGCATCTATTTACATGATTGTACAAGGCATCATCCTGTTTAACTAATCTTGAGCTTGTTTTTGATGTGTATTGAGTCACCTCTACCTTTAGTCCCTTCCTGCGCAGTAGCTGGTCTAAATGTGTGGAAGGCATTGTATCCCTGCACTGCTGGAGTACCTTCCACAGCTTTAAACCATGTATCAGTAACTGTACAGATGTCTGCACTCTCCAAAGTGAGGAGGGCTTGGAAGGAGTGAAGTTTCTTTCTTAGGGTCTTATTATTGAGCATTAATATCTTTAGATCCCATAGGTTTCATTTTCTGAAGCTGGAAGGTTTGTCAGTTTGGCATTGCATAAAAAGACACTGCTGGAGAGGTCAATGTATTAGCCAATATTCAAAAGCCTAGTGGGAACAGTGCAAACCATTACTGGCAAAGCAACATGGTCTGCTGGCCATATCATCTCATGCTGACAGATACTGTACCCCTTTGAATGACACCAGATTCTAAGCCAATTAAAGTCAAACATCTTCTGTTCATATAGTGGGATCATCCTTGGCAAAGATCGAATGATGATCAATGCTAAGCTCGTACCAGCCTGGGACACATGGTCTGAGAGGTCTATAATGTCTCCTTTCATATAGTCCTGGGAGTTACATCTCAGTTCATTTATACCCACATGAACTATGATTGAGTTGTACTAGTTATGATTCATTGACCTGAATGCATGAGTGACTTGGTGGATCCTGGTCCCTTGACAGGCAACTGACCATGATGTTCTCTTTGATCAGTCTTGTGAGTGGGCTATCCATATGTATTACAATAGAGTCTCCTATGAGTAGAGTACTGGGTAGCGTGTTGGCTTGCCTTATGGACTTTGAAGTTAAGGCTCCATGGGGTGTGGCTGTGTGTGTGTGTGTGTGTGTGTGTGTGTGTGTGTGTGTGTGTGTGTGTGTGTGTGTGTGTGTGTGTGTGTGTGTGTGTTTTAGGTGTTGTTTTAATAATGTGCTTTTGAGTTTGCTGAAGATATTTGATGCTGTTTCAGTGTCTAGGAGATCTTTGGGGTTTAGGAAGATTTTTTTAGTGCCTCAACAGATGTTAGTGTATGTGTTGGGTACATACACTGTATGGTGGGCACAGGGCATAGTGTGTGTGTGTGTGTGTGTGTGTGTGTGTGTGTGTGTGTGTGTGTGTGTGTGTGTGTGTGTGTGTGTGTGTGTGTGTTATTGACAACCTGATTGTTATTTTGAATGCCTGTATGTGAAAGTCTTCCTTCCATTGTGTATGATTGCATCCCCCGCATAATGTATTGATTTATCTATGGATTTGTTGGTTGTCAATGAACATAAAACAATTGCTGCATTTCCTCAGGATGCCCATATCCACCAGAGATGGAGAAATTGGGAAAGTGCATATGCATGATGTTAGGTCCTGCTAGGTGAACTACAATGTTCTGATACAAGAGGGGTTGATAGAGAACTAGCTTGGGTGCTTTTGAGGCTAGAAGCAAAATCTAGGCTATGTAGGACTAGATTCATGGGGCAGTGGCCTTCAATGCATAAATTAGTTGCTCTTTGCACAACTGAGTTAATGGGTACAGTTTCAGATGCAGTTTTATATGGAAAATCTAGTTTCTAAGTGTCTGCATCTATATAAGGCCCTGTTAAACACAAATAGCCCTTTGGCCACATAAACAACCTCACGTTAAGCCTTCCTTTGTGTTTCTCAACTTGGACAGACCAGGCAGTCCTAGTGCCACTTTGAATACATTTGTTTCAGGAAAGGCAGGTATATATGTAATCAGTGTGCCAACTGATTAATGTACCATGTGGTTCATTGCCTTGTTGAATTGACTGCCTGAACACAGCAAATGCTAATTTAACTTCTTGTCTACATAGGTATTAGTCAGTGCAAAATGGAGGTCATATCAAACCAGTGTTTACTGAGGGGCATCCCCACTATGCATCCATTACATCAGACATCAGCACTGGAAGTGCATCATCACATGTTTACTTTTTTTTACACCAAAGGTGATACACTACTTCTTTGACAGCATGCAGACCAGGTAATATGACCCTTGGAGAGTTAACTATGTAGGGCTGTCTCGTCATTTTCTACATAATAGGCACAGTGTTTTTACTGGACCTTTCTCCTTTCTAGGTTGATGAAATCTGCACTGCACTTCAATCAGAATGTTATTCGGTCACAGAAAATCATGGTTGCTGGTGAGGCTTAGTAGACAGTATTATACCCGCAAAGACAAGGAGGTGAACCCATCATGAAGGAACTGAAAGTGCTCTAACTTACAGTACTGAAAGCTTCATCTGCATCAGTACTTATGTCTTCCATAATGTACTGTATAGCATCATTGGCTGTTTAGCATATGTATGACTGCAATATGTACTGACTTGCAATTGTTTTTATAGTGCTTGAAATAATTCATGCAGTGCAAGTTACTACCAATTGGTGTGTGTACACAATACCAACATATAACAGCATCTCTGCTTTCATTTAAGATGCGTGTGGACTTCAAAAAGGGCTCTTTTCTCCACACAGAAGATATTCCATCATGCATCTAGGCATTAAATAGAAATATGTTAATACTACAGCCCACAGTAGCCACCTCCAAATATAAGCACCATAGCAAGACAGACCTCATTGAATGTTTAAGAAGCAGATTGCATTATAGAATGAATGGAATATATGATGGCATACATAGGTTCATAGATTAGTACTAAGCTAACTGCCCTTGCGAGCCATTTTAAGCTTAGCCAATTCTCCCTTGTGAGACTCAAACCCTGCACCTTGTGTTCGCAAGGCAAACACCTTAACCATTAGGCCACCCTCCCAACCCAACATGTTTGGATTAACATGGACTTCAGAAATAAACTGACTGTGATGAAAGATAACACTTGTTATTGGAGGAGTTAATGGAAAAAGAATGTACCAAGGTTGACTACATCACAATACTAGACATATATATGGTATTGCACAAAATGGGAGAGTCCAGCACAGAATGAAAGCAATCATTTCGGGACTCTGTCTTCACTTACTATAAAACCAATGTATGAATCACAGCCAGTTACGGTGTATGCTTTTGTTAGGTTTTCTGATAAACCCAAAGGAAAAAAAAAAATAATACAGTGTTACTTGCATCAGTGCAACTAATCTTACTTTTGTGATTGTTACAGTGCTATTTGTTGTGTCCTTGAAGAGCAAAATGCTTAATGACATATTGTATGACTGCATTTTTACTATGATGTGATACAGATGAGCTGTAACAAAAGTTACAACAATTTCCAGCGATCAGAGATTGCAGCAGATGTAGAGTGCTTCTGTTGACAAATGGTTTTGTGATATAGTATTGAAGTGTGATCTGGCTGTGTATGATTCAGTGATACATGAGTAGTATACTCCTTAATAAAGGAATGTTAGTACTGCTGCTCTGTGCTCTGTGAATGCCATGTGCATGTTCATTTGTGATTACTGTCATCCCATTCCTCTGACCATTATCTTTGTCAATATGTTCTGAATGGACACCTGTAGGTTCATAGGTTGGTACAATTCCCTGGATATTTCTTCCCACAATATTTACTTCCCTGGACCCCTGTCTAGCAGGGCAACTGATGTGATCCATGGGGTGAATTTCCTATCTCCCATCCAGTCTTCAAGGTTCCTTTTGAAGAAGGTCAAGGAGGCACTCTGCTTGACATGTATGGGCAGTCTATTCCAGAGTATGGGGAGTCTCTGGGCCAAAAACCTATCCTTCCAGCATGTTTTGTTCATTGTGATGACAAGGTTTAGATCCTTGGAATGTGTGGCTCTGAGGGATTGGGATTTCTTTAAGTGCAGCATGTCCAACAGTTCAGGGTTTGACATGTCCTTGTATGTTATGCAGAGATCACCTCTGAGTAGACGATATGCCACAGAGTATAGCTGGAGTTGTTTTAGACAGTCAGTATAGGGTATCTGCTTTAGGCCTTTGATTCTTTTAGTGAGGTATTTCTGCTGCCTTTCCAGCTGTTGTAGATGTCTTGTGAAGTACATACCAAACAGGGCGTTGTACACTATAATGGGTCTAATGAGGGATGAGTACAGTGGGACAATGACCTCATTTTGTGATGAGGTGTGCCACATAGAAGGATTTCCTGACTGTTGTGGCAATGTGGTTATCGAAGGTGAGACCACTGTCCACCTGCATCCCTAAGTCTCTCATCACTCTTTCAGTGTTTAGTGTACTGCCACCTATGTGGTAATTCATGGGTACATGATTTTTCCCAAAGGGGATAACTATACATTTCTTGGCATTAAGCTTGAGCCCATGGCTCTGGCACCAAGCATCTGTTTCTGTAAGGCCCTTTTGTAGAATATCCACATAATTTGGGGATTTAATAATGGCTCTCAGTTTGCAGTCATCTGCAAACTTTGTTAGCCAGAGTCCCTTAGTGTTGGCCTGTACATCAGAGAAGTAGATGCCAAACAAGAGCGGTCCCAGGACTGAACCCTGAGGTACTCCACTTGTCACTTGTCTGGAGCTGGATTTGGAGTCGGCTACTTTTACAGTCTGGGTTCTGTCAGTAATCCAGTTGGCAACCCATCTAGTGACGGAGGGATTTATGCCCAGCTTAGTAAATTTATCTATGATTCCAGAGTGGGAGATGGGGTTGAAGGCTTTGGCGAGGTCCAGATAGGCTGTGCAGACCGCCTTGCCCTTGTCCACAGCTCTGGAGACTGATTCAAAGAAGTCAGTCAGGTTTAGGAGACAAGATTGGCCCTTCACGAACCCAAACTGGGTGGGGTCCAGTGTTTGAAGGTTGCCAATGTCTTTGTTTATAAGTTCCATGATAATGCGTTGCATGCCCTTGCAGATCAGGCTCATCAGACTGATGGGATGGTAGTTCCCGGGATCCAAGGTGGAGCCTCCCTTGTGGAGTGGGATAACTGTAGCTGTGTGCCACTCAGTGGGCATGAAGTCTGAGGTGAGGCTATGATTAGAAATGACATGTAGGTGAGGTGCCTGTTCATTTTGTAGTTCATGAAGTACACAGCCCGGGATGTCATCTGGTCCCTTGGATGCTGTATTCTTAGCTGTGGAGAGTGCGGTTTCTACCTGTGTGGCCATGATTACCGGAATGTGGCAATCTTTTGGTATTGAAATGGGCCCTTTAGGCGGTGAGAGGGGGGTGAAGTTGGCACTAAATCAATCTGCCAGGATATTGGCAGTATCCTTTGGATCAGTATATTTAATGCCATTCTGTTGTAGCTCAGAGCAGATCTGAGCATTGCCATTTAGATTCTTGACATAGCTATGGAATGCCTTGTGGTTGTCTTTGGAATCTGGCAATTTTATTTCCATAACTAGCTTTGGAGGATTTTATGAGGGATCTCAGCTTCTTACTGAGGCTGGTAAGGGAGTTTTTTGCATCCTGGGATTTTCCTCTTTTCTGCAACAGTTTATTTCTTCTGTTGCATAGTTTGTTTATTGCAGGGGACCACCAGATTGGCTTGCTTTTTTTGGAGGAGAGCATCTTGGTTCTATTTGGGATGGCACAATTCATGCACAAGTGGATGTGCTCATACAGTGCCTTAGTGTAGATTCAGCAGTCAAACTTTCAGCTCCCATCTGCATGGGTGTCATGAAGTTTGTCACTTTTGACTTGAGTAGCATGAAGTTGGCTTTGGAGAAGTTTTTTTACTGAGGTTTTCTTACTGGGGGGTGGGGGTGGGATGTGGATGTTAAGGGTGATTTGCTTATGGTCAGACCTGACCAATAAGAGGGTGACCACTGGTGTGGAGCATCTATCTCCCATGTTGGTAATTACCAGGTCTAGGATATTGGAGCCCCTGGTGGGACAATGGATTAGTTGATCCAGGGCATAGGAATTTATGAATTCCAAGAACCATTGGGAAAAGGTGTTGGTACCCGAGTAGTTTTCTTTCTCAGTTAATGGCAGGGTAGTTGAAATCACCCAGTATTAGGGTGTTTGGTTGTATTTTAATATTTTTCAGTATGTTTAGAAAGGTGTAATGAGAATCTTGGGGCATGGTTGGGGATCTGTAGCAAGCTACAATTTGGATTGCAGTCTTACCCAGTGTTAGTTGCACCTGGAGAATTTCAGATGCATTGTGTTGGGCAACTAGCCTGGATGTGTGAATATTTTTGGTGAATATGGACACTCCTCCACCTTTAGTGTTTCGGTCTTGGTTTGGTGGCCGAAAAGTGTAGTAAGAGTTGTAGCCTGGTATTGCAGGGGTGCTCTCTGGTTTTGTTCTTTGAACCTTGCCTAAAAAAGGCACTATAGGGGTGGCAAAAGCTTTAGCCAGTAACCTGAATCCCAGGGGTGACAGGTGAAGACCATCTCTGGAAAAGCATCGTGGTTTGTCGATCATGTTGTCCCAGGCAGACAGATACTGGATCCCCTTTGAATGACACCAGAAATTTAGCCAATTGTTGAAGTCAATCATTCAGAGAGGTTAAAGGCAGAGCAGAGCAAGGTATAATCATCTACGTATTGAATGATTTTGGCATCAGGAATTCCAGAGTGAAAGTTATTAATAAAGATGTTAAAAAGCATTGGCCCTAGGATAGATCCCTGAGGTACACCAGTAGGAATAGCTAAGAAGGGGGAGTTTTTCCATTTGACTGACTGTGATCTGTCTGATAGGTCTGGAGAACCAGGATAAAGTGCTTGGTGAGAGATGAAGATTTGAGAGATGAGAGAGGAGGTGTTTGTGGGAAACAGTATTGAAAGCTTTGGACAAATCTAGCAATACAGTAGAGACCAGGTATCCAGAATCTCGGGCTAGATTGACAGTTTCTAGGAAAGACAGTAGGGCAGTTATGGTGCTGTGGCCTGGGCAGAAGCCATGTTGGGTAGGTGTAAGAAGATTGTTTTGGGTTAGAAAAGGCATAAGTTGGAGGCGGATGCACTTTCCAAGGATTTTAGAGATTGGTGAGAGCAGTGCAATAGGGCAGAAATTTGAAATATTGGTGTTTTTGCCTCCTTTGTGGAGAGGAAGCATATAAGCTGAGTGCCAGAGTTTGGGGATGTATGATTCCTTTAAAGATCTGTTAATAATGATGCTGATTTGGAGAGCTATACCGTCAGCAGCAAATTTTAGGAAAGAGGAGGGAATATTGTCAGGAGCATTAGAGCAAGGTTTAAGTTTGCATAGAAGTTTTTTTATAAAGTTAGTGGAGACAGGTTTGAGGTCGAACATAAGGGAATGATTATTAGGGGAATTAGATGGGGAAGAGTGAGAGACTGGAAGGTTGTTTTTGGGGAATGTCTTGGTTAGGTCTGATATTGTTTCGATGAAAAATGAATTAAAATCTGAGCTGATTTCAAGGTCTGATTTACTAGGGTCAGGACAGGGGTTATTCTTGGAGCCAGGATTGAGAAGTCAATTTATTGATTTCCAGAATTGCTTAGGGTTTTTGTTGTTATTAGACTGGAGCCTAATATAGTAGGATTTTTTATCCTTGGTAATTAGCTGTTTTGCATGGTTACAAAGTTGTTTGTATTGAAGGAAGGTATTGGGCAGGTTATTGTTTTGGTAAAGTTTCCACAATTTGTCTCTTTGGAGCATAATTTGTTTAGTATGCCTGGATAGCCGAGGAGCTGTATTAGTTTTTATTATTTTGTTTCTTAGTCGGGCTACAGAATTTAGGGTGTCTAGGAAGACAGAGTTGAAATAGTCTGTAGCACTGTCAAGTGGGAGGGTTTTTAGAATTTGCCAGTCCATTTGTTTAAGCATATTGGAGAAGGTTGCGGGGTTAAAGTTACTAAGGTTGCGAGTAAGAATGTATTGGTGCTGGTGAAGAGAAGAGTTAGTTGCACGTTGAATGAAAGCTGGGAAGTGGTCACTAATGGAATCAGGAATTGTGCCAGAGTTGGTTATTTTATTTGGATCAGAGACTAGGATTCAGTCAATAGTAGATCCTGGGGGTTTAGTTTTGTTAGGTCAGGTGATAGGGTAGATTTTTTGAGTGAAGTTATAGAGGTTAATGGATATGGATGGAGAGGGACTATTGACCTTGTTCCAGTCAATATTTACATCACTTAGAATGTAGGTTTTGTATTTAATTTTAGTAGATGCCCAGTGGAGGATATCTTTGAGGCTAGAGATGTTGTTACCAGGAGATATATAGAGAGCAATAAAGCAGATGTTTTTATGTTTGTTCAGCTTTAGTAGTCCAGCTGTAAGTTCAGTGTTATTGAATTGGGAATTGGAATTTGGAGGGGAATTAAGGTAAGTAGGTCAACGTAGACTAAGGCAGTGCTGCCACCTTTTTTATTTTATCGGTCATTTCTAAGGATGTGAAATCCTGGGGCCAGGATCTCTGAATCGGACATATGGGGTTTAAGCCAAGTTTCAGAGATGGCTAGGATGTCTGATTGGTTATGGCTTAGCCAAGCTTGAAATTGGTGGACTTTGTTGTTGAGACTCTGGGCGTTAATTGTGAAGTTTTTATGGAGTTGTAGGGGGTGGGATGTACAAGGGGGGAGAAGGTATTAATAATGGTATTGGGACCGGGGATAAGGTGGATATCACTGGCTAAGACTAGGTTGTTGAAGGAGTTAATCTTGAGCCATTTGTATTTGAAAACTAAGAATTTAGGAAGATCTAAGATTAGTTTATGTGTCTGTTTTGTAGCAAAGGTGGAGAAGATTTTAGTGTGGAATAGGTGTAGAGGCTTAGGCTGGAGGAGGGAAGGGGAGACAGAGTGGAAGTGAGAGTAAGAGTAAGGGTAAGGGTACATGTTGGAGTGTATGGAGGTTATTTTTGTAGGTAGAATTGGGCAGGCATTGGAGGAGAATGAGGTGGTTTAGTATAAGGGAATTAGTAAAAGAAGGAGGAGGAAGGGGGCCAGGTGGGTGTGGAGGATTACGGAAGGCATGTTTGTGCAAGGGTAGAAAGATTATATGTAGTTGTGGAGTAGAGAAAAGGCTATACAGGAGTGAGGGTTTAGGAAGAGGAACAGATTTCCTTAGAATTGTAAGAAGGGGAGGGGACTGTAATTGATTAGGGAAGTGGATAGAGTGAATGTAAGTAAGTGGGCTGGCTATAAGTGGGTGGAGTAAGGAGGAAAAATATCTATTGGTTATTTAGGGAAGATGGGAGGGAGATGGGAAGAATAAGTAAAGAAAGAAGGGTCTGAGAGAGCAATCTGTGAGCTGCTGATAGCTGGGTTGCTACCAGGAGGGAAAGGGTAAGTATTGAGCTGGAAATTCTGTGTTACTGATAGTAGGGGGAATAGCTGGGTGCAGTTATTAAGCAAATTGGTGGATCGACTAGGGAATGTAAGAGCAGTCTTAAACAGCAGAGATATGTATTGCGAGATTCTAAGAGGGAGAGAAGAGATAGGAGTGTGAGAAACAAGCCTAGTAGAGGGAGCGACCTGGACAGGGAAATAATGTTACAGCTGAGCTAGAGATACAAGATAGCTATTATAGACATAGGGAAGGCTGTGTTAACAGTTTCAAGAGGCAGCACAGGGACAGGAAGGTTTGTTTATTAAGGAATGGAGAGGGGTATGGCTGCCGGGTATCCTGGCTAGGTCACTAGTTTTAATACTTTATAATTAATGGTATTTATGTATTTAATAGTTAGTATATATGTTTAATATAACACACATAGAAGTTATGTTAGTAAAACTACAACTTTACTGCTAGGTTTGGTAAACATGCACTTTCTTGCTTCCCTTGGTAGCAGGATTTTTGACTTTAAGATGGCAAGTTTCAGTAGTTTTAAGGATGAGAGGCTAGTAATATTTGTGGGGGTCCATATTCTCGAGGCAGGTTGATCCTTAATCTTAGAGCAGAATAGGAGAATCAGAAGCTGGATATGTTAAAGAGAGAGAAAAACAAAATATAGTGATGAGAAAACATCTTTTGATAATTAGGGTAATAGTACAGGCATTTCAGTCAGAGAATAACACTAACAAAAACATATCATTCACATGGTAAAAACAGGCATTAACATAGCATTCTCTCAGTAAATACAGGCTGGTTCCTATACCAACAGGCACTGGCAGAACAGGTTTAGGAAGAGTGAGGCAACAGTACTTAGTATCTTTACACAAAAAGGCTAGGAATGCATTACAGTGTTTATAGTCATGTTCTGCTAAGTAATATATAATATAACCAAATAGTTCAGGGACACTTAAGCAGTTTGTTAAATAAACCAGACAAAAGCAGACATTTTAGGCATATAGTTCTAATTAGTTCATCATATGTGCTCACAACAGTACAGGAAAAGGCAGAAACACTTTAGTTCAGATAAGCCATTTACACATAGCATAGGAGTCAATTGGTATGAATTTGCAAACATATAGGTCCTACATTTATCAGGCGGCCACAGTGGTGCAGTGGTTAGCATTGCCGCCTCACACCAAGAGGTTCTCTGGTTCGATTCTCGGCTGGGGTGCCTTCTGTGCGGAGTCTGCATGTCCTCCCTGTAGTCGGGTGGGTTTCCTCCGGGTGCTCCGGTTTCATCCCACATCCCAAAGACATGCTGTAGATGGATTGGACACTCTAAATTGGCCATAGGCATGAGTGCGTGCATGTGTGTGTGCCTTCTGTGGAAGGTTGGGCGCCGGGCTAGCAACTCGATACTGTAAAACTCCACTGCCAATCATGAGAGGACAGGGTGATCCACTGTGGCGACCCCTAACCGGGAAAAGCTGAAAGAAGAAGAAGAAGATAGGTCTTACATTTATCACTGAGAACTAGGAACGGCTACATGTGCAACTGCCCACTCATAGAAAACTATGCTGCAAGCTCTTCACCAATTCTGAGGACACCACACTGCTAGTATGCTTATAAAAGAAAAAAAAAGGAGGATATGTGTTGTTTCTGCTCTTGCACAGCATTTAGAATATATGGCACAGTGTATATGTATAAAGAACTGCTCCTACCCAGTAGGATCTACCTCAATGTTGAAAAAACGCCACCCTGATACTTGAGGTGTAGGTATGGAGGCACAGAGTTATCCATCCCACTCACAGTTTATAATTTAAACTAATAATACTGCGCAGACCCAGTTGAAGCCTCAGTGTGTCTACTATTAAAGCTACACTATGCAGCGTCTCAGTGTATCTGCTGTTAAAGCTACACTATGCAAGTGTACATGAGGAACATCTGGAAGCACTAGGAGCAATTGAAATATGCAAATGCTTCAATTCTATGTAGTATCGAGAGCTAGGATTCCCTCAGGCTAAAAAAGAGTTTAGTTAGCGTGGGAGAGGTGTGCGAGCAGTATCAGCATAGCAGGAGGTAGTTTGTATTATCTAAGCGCTCGCCTTACATGGAGCCTCTATAGGGAAGGTAACCCCTAGACAATAGAGATTTAACTAGATGAACTGTATGTTGCAGGCAAGGACCATGCAACATAGTCCCAGCAAGCCACTGACCACTAGACTTTTGCGAGCAGCCCTCAGAAAAGAAAGCCAGTACTATGGGATATTGCAGCGCTTTCTCAAAACAGTGGGGAAGCTTACATCAACACCACGTGGGAAGCGCAAATACACTGTAGCCATTATTAACACAATAAGTCGGCACAAGTAAGCAAAACAACCTTGGCAATCTTAGTTTTGGTAAGGTTTCTCAGCACTCAGGCTAAGCTTTCATGATTCTCCAGCTAAAAGTCATCATATGCAATAATAAAGTAAAAGGTAACTTACAGAGTTAAAGATGCTATGGCCAGGAATGCACAGCAGCCAGGGGGGTATTCCAGTTATTAAATATGGCACCTCGCAGGGCTGCACTGTTTTATAAAATTGAAAAGGGATGTGAGGTGGGTAAGGGGGGGGAGTGTAGGAGTGGGCAGATAGGATATGGGAGTGGCTAGAGTTCTAGATAGGTGCATTCTAAATCAAATGCCACTAAATAAATACATGTTGCATCCAACTGCTGTCTATATCTGATTAGCCATTACAATATTTTCTCTGTAATCAATACAATGTTGTGATGCTGCTTTGATCAATCAGTTTACATATGTTAATGCCTCATTAAATACTTTGGGTATAATCTTCATTAGAGAACAATGACATCATTTATAAACATTTGCATAGAGCATGAGAAAAACTCAAAGATCTAAATAAAAGTATACCAAGATATGGAAATGAAATATACAGTCCCAATGATTTTCTTCAGTGCTAGATATTCTACCACCAGTGTATTGCACCCCAACTGCCCTGCTTGATTTTGCATCTATATATCACAATATCTACTTCTGTAGCTCAACTGCTCACATGCCCTTTTTGCAATAAAATTTAACATTTAACCTTGTAAAGTCATTTGCATGAGCACTTTTGAACAATGCATCTCAATGATGAATGGACAACAGTTATTGGAAATAACATAGGCATGGTAGGACTTCAAATCAAGTTATTTTCTACTGCAAGTTCCCACCCCCCCAAAAAAAACAGAGACAAAAGAAACAAAAACCATTAGGAAATTACAGCATGTCATTGGATGCTGTAAGAAATTAACTTATGAATACATTACCATTTGAAAATTTCCAAAAAAAGCCATCACATACAACAGAAAATATTAGCACAGACCCCTCAATTACATTATGTAAGGCAATGGTTAAACTCTCTTGGTATGATGGACTGCTGGTTAATAATTGCACAAATCGTCAAGTGAGGTGGATCAAACAACCTGATCAGAAACAGAATATTTGTCTCTGACTAAAACTGTGCTCTAACCTTTCATGGCACATCTTTGAGGAGAAACAGGTGTGCAATGGGCGCTGATTCTGAGAATCAAATGTCTGTAAATGAAGTAAGAAGTTAATACAGTACCACTGTGCACAGTTCACTGATGTAGCAAACCTGCTGAGCTAGAACAGCTCCATCTCCATTTGGTGTCTCAGCTATATGTGCTGACCACAACTAATAGGGGTCAAATAAAGACATAGACCAGTAAACATTCTTAAAAAGAATCACAATGGGAAGTGATATGATGTCCTGCATACCCACTATGTGCTGGTACAAAGACTGACTTAAGAGGTCATTCTCACTCCATGCAGGCTTGTGTGTCACACCCTAATAATGGCTGACTGCTTTAGATGAACATGACCTATTTGTATACCAGTACAGAAGCAGTATCCCAACCACAAGTATACCAAGAACAGAAAAAAAAGAGAAATAAACTCTCTTTGCAATAGAATATCTGGTCCAATATCAGGTGCAAAGGACTAAAAATGGAGGCAAATGGCCAATTTACAAAGTAGCAAAATGTAAATTGATGATTGCCCATTTTGCACTTTATTGCTTTGACCTTGATTTTATGTTATAATAAAATATAACTTGCAGAACAGTATTAACTTATAATGTATAGTAAGTCCTGTCTCAATGCCTTTACCTTCCCCGTTCTTCTTTATTTCTGTCCATGCTGTTCTTATTTTAAATAGTTTCTCCAAAGTAGTGTATTCAACCACTGTATTGTACCTCACTGATCAACCTTGTTCATCATATATGTATAGTATAAAAATACACTAACTCCAAAACTACTACAAGCATTAATTATGTCACTCCCTGAATGTATTAAGTAATTACACCATTTTGTGAAATAAACATACTACTAAAACTGATTTTTCAGCTCTGTGATTGTACTGTGATGATGCTGTTTTGTAAACCAGTCTTGTCAAAAGTGGAAATGTAGAATATTTATTTTTCTTCCTTGGCTAAACTGAAGTGCATGTGTGCTTATTATGTACTTATATACTTTGCTCTTGCTAGACTGCCTTGAAAATGTTCCTATATGACCGTTAAATATAAACATAAATAAATAAATGCACACGTCCATACATACATGTATATGGATACATAAAATCCATGTTGTCGAATATATGGATGCATACAAATTACACAGCTATAGTGCGGGATATTAAAACTCATGTGCATAAAAGTTTAAACAAGCTGCTCATCTGTCAGCTTCACTAGTTCAGGCATGAAATTAATGTTTTAGCGGGATGCCCAAAGTTTCTTCAGAGCGTTGCTACATTAGACAATAGTTTGCACGCCCCTCCCTCCTAATGGTGCCACAATAGCATATACTATTTACAGCACATGTGTGGTGATAAAAAAAGGTTAACTGCCTCCATGAATTCAAAATAAGAGTTTATTCCCTGCCAGCAAAAGTCTTGTTAAAGACTAAATTTATATTTATGTACAACAAATATGATGCATAGCTAAAAGGACTAAATGACACTGCCGAGTTATATAATCTTTTGTGAGCCAGCAATTTTTGTTTTTACATATACTCTAAAATGTTGATATAAAACATTAGGTAGCAATAGTTCTGAGCATCTACTAGTTCGCAATAGAGACAATTTCAGAACTGTTATGCATTAAGGTATTCAACCCAATTCTTTTGTGTAGTATTAGTAAGTGTTTTGGTTTATATTAAATGAGATAGGTTCAGCTTAAATAGTGATGTATTAATTTAAAATACATAAGGCCACAGGACATATGTTCAGTATTTTTGACACCATATTCATATTTGGCATGGTTAAAAAGATTCATGTTGAACTGTCTTATAACCAGATTTGCTAAGTTATTTTGAAAACAACAAAGATTTAGGTTTTTATGTAGACTACATTGCTTTGTTTTTTTAGTTTTGAAGAGAGATGGAGGGAAAGAGAGATGCAAAAGCCATTCTGCTTATGATAGCTTTATGTCTGTATATTTGTAAATAATTGTGCTTTACCATTGAAATAAGAGAGACTGGGGGGTTGTTATAACTAGAAACAGTTATGAGATCTCCTATGTCCACAATAACACTCTTTGAGTCATATTTACTTGACCTTAGTTAAAACATTTAACTGAAGGTATTTATTCCTTTATTTTATAATCGGAGGAGGTTTTAAAATGATGCATCCTATGCCATGTAGCAGAAGAAGCCATTCTGAAGTTTATTAACCTGTTTGTATGGTCATTGCAACAGGTTTATTATCCTGGGTGGAAATAAGTGCCTATTCAACCTTGATTATCAGTAAAGAAAGAAAAAATGGCTAGCTATACTCATACAGGCATACAAGGGAGATATATAATCAGCCAAAGTAAAATGTTACTTTTACATTGGCTTAATGTGAACTTATGTCTTGAAAACCTTGTATTTCTGAGACAGGGAAAAGACTGAATATGAGAACATATTTGTCACCAGTAGTTATTTTTTTTACATAGATTTTTATTTTTCCATAAATATTACATACAATTTCCGTGGTTCTCTCGAGCAGTAAACCTTTAAAACTCTAAATTATAGTCATAATGAGTGGTATTTGCATTAGGACATTAGAGTTAATTGATGTTTGAACACAATGAGACCACATTTTATCAAAGCTAAGCTTTTTATCCAAATCAGAAGGTATAGTGATTGAAACCACTCACATGGGCGATGAGAGGCACGACCCCATAAAATACTACATTGCTTAGTGTAAAAATTGGGCCTCAGTTTTGAAAATCTGTCTCTGCAGTTAAGAAAAAAATGATGTACCATGAATTCATTGAATGGTACACAGGCTATGCATTTATTTGTCAGCTGATTAATAAATGTATTTGCTTTTGAATTGTTGAATCTGTCATGGGTATGTTCTGTTATAACAAATGCTGAAACCAGAAATAAAATTTATGAAATAAGGAATTCACTGAAAAAGATGATGTTACAAATGTGTTGTAGATTGTTTGCCTAGCCTTTTGGATGAATCTGCTAACTCTCCTTTAGAATTGTTATTATTTAAGAAATTTTGCATTTGACTAAAAAAAAAAATGATCGCTTAGTAAGACTGATTACTCTGCTGTTATAATTAAGGATAGTAATCAATAAACAAGTGGGCAGGTCTGCCTTTTTTCTGATGTGACTATGTTGTGCTGTGGAGGGCTGCAAAATTGCTGAAAGTTTGCTATATCTTATAGTGCAGCTGCAGACAGCCTTATAAATGTATAACTATAGCCAACTTAATATAGTATTAGCTCTTTATCAAAAATGGTACAGATATGTTATACTAATACTTTTTTGATATTTAATCATAATGCAAAGCATCTAGCTGGCAGTTGTTTTTGATTTATTGCATACCTGTTTCTGGAGCCATTAAATAGTAAGGTAGATTCTACTAATTCTAAAAATTCAGAAGGGTGATTCATGCCACTAAGTAACTATCTTTTGGAAACATTTTCTAAGATGTTTTCTCTGTGTTACAGAGCATTACAGTCTTGCAGATGAAACCTGGATTTTATTTGCACTAATTTCCAATCTGTCAATAGAAATAGCTCTGAGTGTATCGCTGTTAAGTGTTATACTTTATTTTATTAACTAACGATCCATTTATGACATACTACTTAAAATATCATGTACTTACTTAAGTCATGTTTTTATAGGTTGAAACAATCAGAATTATTTAGATAAAAATGCTATGGACATTTTGAATATTGTTGCCTGCATATTTAATGTGGGGAGTCTGATTAATAACATAATTTCAAGACGATGTTTCAAGTAAGGTTCAAATTTATTGTAACACTCAAGCTTAAATACTTTGCAGCCTTACCCAAATTACGTAATACAAATAAAGATTTCAATAACGTATTAAAATATAAAATGCTTTATCAGTGTAAACTGCTACTAAGTGTCACTATAAACTCACTTGCGACTATATTACATATGAAAACAAATTATCAAAAAGAACGTAACTTGCTTCTGGAAACAAAAAAGTTCAAAAGTGTCTCCCCCATCAAATCTAAATGTTGAAAGTGCTGAGCTTCTAAATGTAGGTAGCCTAAACAGAATTTGTACTGACATCAATCTAATCCTAGTAAGAGAATATTCATTAAATTAAATTAAATACTGTGTGAGCAGCAGGAACAAATCCTGAAAGAAGCGCCATCATTTTTCTTAGCAAATAAATAATTCCTCTACCAATAACATTCCATTAGTTAAAGAGTTCACATTCTAAAACTATTCTTTTTTCAGTCAACAGTACACAAAAATCCATCTGCTCTTTAAAACTAAAAACAATCTTCGTGTAGACAGATGTCATGTAAGTACAGTGATGTAAGTATAAATACTGAGACAAAGTTACAGCCTTGAAGAAACATTATAGTAAAACTGTAATAACCACAGAAGCCAGAAATTATCACTATCCTAATAAAACAGCAAAAAGTGGCTTCACCTAAAATGTTCATAATAGCATGACTAGCAGATGAAAGGAATGAAAAGTCAGGTGAGGTAATGAGCATTGAAATAATGCGATGATATCTGGGCTTCAAAAACATTGCAGCCACCGCATTTTCATTAATTTCTCAGAAATAACACTCTTATTATAATGATTCAAAAATGCAGGTATGATGGATGGGGAATTTACAGACTTTGATATTCAGTCAACATGTTTTAATGCTTTTCTTGAAGGATGTGCAGAAAAACAAAGTCATTCAAATAAACACATTATAGTATGGGTACAGAAACAATTATATAATCAAACAGTACAATATGCATTGGCAGTCAGATACCAAACCAAGCCACAGAATCAATAAAATATATTTAGGATCATGATCTTGTTGGATCACAGATACAGTACTTTATTTATTTATTTTTTTCTTATTTATTCTTTTTTGACCAGGTTAGTCCTATTAGGCTAGTAACCTCTTTTCGGTGGAGACCGGAGGTGGTATTTATAGTACTATGGGAAATTTTTGCCACATTCCTGAATTTCCCCATTCATAGACGGTCAATATTGCATAGCCAATTTCATTTATGAAAATGATCTGACAAATAAACAAATCAATACATGCATTATGAAATCAGCATTAATCATGGCCATTATCTTTGGATACATGTTTTGCCTCCTTTCTGGAAATAGTCTTCTAAGGATGGTTGAAGTTTATTGGGCTTTTTACATCATTTCTTTTCTTTCTTTTTTTGAAAAACATTTTTATTGATTTTTTTCATTATGATAAAATAACAAAATGATATTTGTAACATATACTGCAAATATTCACAGTCATACTTAAAAACATGGGCCCTATGAGGGGTATAACAGCAAGAAAATAAACATAATTATTAAAAGTTCACTATCTATAAAAGAAATCAGAATGTAAGTAGTTGGTTATTTTGTAATAACACCACTCCTAAGTCTATAACAGTTTTCTAAATCAGAGATCAGAGAGTGTAATTTAGAAATGTAGTTCATTTGAAACACATAAAGGAAATATAAAATATTGGCATATTTGAATGAGTAGAAATAAGGGAGTTAGTAGCTGGAGTCAAATTCTGGTTTTATAATGTAGAGTGTACTGGTATGGTAAAAAGTGAGCTCTCAACTTACTATATCAAATAGTGTAGCAAAACTGTTTTTTATTAATATATTTGTTTCTTTCCATGCCTGACGAATTGGTGAATTTGATATTCATCATCATCTCTTAGTTTTAACTAGGAAACAACATCATTTGTTGAAATAACCAGTGTAATCTATGGACCCAGCAAGTATAACTCCGTTAAACAGACTTTTATCCAGTTATAAGGAAAGTACAATTAAATTTTACTGTCATTTAAATCTAATTTTGCAGCACTGTTTATGTTTAGGGAAGGATGTGGATCATTTTTGTATATTTATTTTGTTCAGTCTTTTCTTTAGTCTGAAATATGCTTACTATATTTAAGGTATCAGACAAACAAAATTGACTGTTTTTTTTTTTTTTTTTTTTTGGTGGTCACAAAATGGTTTAAGAAGTAACTAGGTACACCATCTGTTCAGTGTTAAGTGGAGAACTTTGATGAATATTCTCTTAACTAATATTAACCAACTTCTAACTCCTGTTAAGAAAATATTTATCTTTACTATACTAAACATATTCATCTTGTATGGACAAGAGACATACACATCTCATACTGTACCTCACATGCTCACTAAACAGGTTATAAATAAGAAGGCTCATAACCTCACCCTCTCCAGATACCATGGGATAGCACATTTCATTTATAGGTTCATAGGTAGGTACTAGGCTGTTGGCCCAAGGGCCTGCGGTAGCCTAGCCAACACAGTTCCCTGGCTTTCACCACCCAAGAAAGTTATTTTCCTGTTATTTAAAGCTGGAAACTCATGTTCCTCAAAGACTATCAAAATGATTGTGATAAAATCTGCTATACTGCATATAAGTGTTTTAAAACTGGTAGCTATGCCCCTCAAATTTATCATTAGGAAATTCAGGGCCGATAATTACCACAGGGTTGCAGCTAATACAAAAGACAAACATAAAACCTTCTTCATCTCTGCTCGGAAGCTTAGAAGCAGCAAATATTTTTTTGTACTGAACTTATCTCTTGTGATATCTTCTTCTCTGACTCCAAAGTGATTGGAAAACTACCCGATCCAGATATTTAAACCTTGCCTGCAACATAAATAGGACTCATTGGTAGGAGAGGTATGTGTCTCACGGAATACCCCTTTTTTGGAACAAAACAACAGTTAAGGAAGAGCCAGGTGAAGCTGAGCTCTTTCGTAGCCATATTCAAGCATAAACTGGTCCACTGAATGGGAAATAGAAAATTCACCCCTGGTCTGGCACCCATGTTTCTAATGGACTGAGACAGCCTGTAAATGCTTCACCACCTATGCTCTAGTTTACATATAACCATTAAAATATACCCCTAAAAATAACCTCTACAGCACAAAAAAAAACTTACTGGATACATTTGAGAAGACTGGCTAGGCTTGTAAGGCCCATGTAGTCTTTAGCCTAGTATATCCTTATGAACCCCCTCTGAACCTACAATCTTCTCTTGTACGTATGTGTTTATGTATTGCAAGTTGTTATAAGATGTTATATATAGTTTGCATATTTATAGCAAAACATACTTTGAGTAAAAATAAATATTTCCCCAGTGTAGAATAAATTATTTATGTCATAGTTTGCAGCACTTAATTGCTTAATGATTACTCTCCACAGAAATATCTCTTAGGCAATTGTCTTACTGGTGAAACACTTAGACCATTATTTGACTTCCATTGGGATTTACCAAGATCAATGCCCTTAACAGCTTAGTTCAGCCTGATCGTCTGGTCAGTATATATTTCATAGAATGATATGCATTACCAATCCAAAAACAGTAGTTTAAAATATATATCAAAAAGCAAACACAGATGAAATAAAAAGGCTCTATTAAAGTGCAACTAGCACCTACAGCTCCACGATTTCTTCAATTGTTAAAATTATACTATCCCAGTAAGGGTATATATACAAAAATAGAATCAGTTAAGATAACCAGCCAATCAAAACCACACTATCAATTAGGAAAAGCTGCATTCACTGCTAATTGAAAATTCAGTGGTAGATCATATATGAAGAAACTATAGTGGAGCTACTTCAGTGTTAAAAGTTTTTTTTTATGATGAAACAAGTTAAAATTACTCCTGGGTTTAGTCAACAGTATTTTTTAAATGTTCCGAATAGAATGGAAGTTATGTATATATTTCACTTTAAGACACTGCATCCCATGGAGCTTAATAATGAATTGCCTTGGAAGGCATTTCTTTATATATAGGTTTTTAATAAGGAAACTAGCATTTTTATTTATTGCAAAAAAAAAACAGGAACATATTTTATGGTTGTTTGTGAACTAGATTGTCACAAATATGTATTGGACTACCATGTGTGTCTTTTTCTGCCTTATGTACATAATTATACATTTATATATAAACATATGTTATATGTTTACTATCAAAATGTTGAAATTCATTTGGTCTAACGTTCATATGATTGACCCATATGGTCGACACATGAATATTAAGTAGTTCATTTGGTCGACAGGAAGTGCATGCAAATTACCTGCTGACATTATGTTGCAAACAGGGCAAGGATTTTCCCTTGGCTGCATTGTTGTGCAATCTCGGAGTTGTAATATATAAGTAGCAGAGGGTGTGGGGGGTGCAGGGGGGCTCAGCCCCCCTGTAAAAACACTAGTGTTAATTTGCAGGTGTTTTTCGACCATTTAAATGTAGACTTTTTTTTCGGTAATTTGAACATTCGGTGTAATGACTTTTGACGTTATGAACGTCGACCATGTTCAACATTTTGATAGTAAACCTATGTTATATATATATGCATAAATGGAGGTATACCATATATACCATATATTCCAATATATACATATTTTTAGTTCTTATATAAGCTAGATAATACAGTAAGCATATGGATTTTTTGTTTAAGGGTGCAAATTTAATCTGTGGCAGGGCAAGCCACCTGGCGGTGTGAACACTGGACACTGGCTCTAGATGATTGTCACTGTTGATGTGACTCCCCGGCCTCATGTACAATGTATGGAAAAATGGGTTGTAAGTGGTTGGATGAATGGATGGATGGATTGCACATATTTTATAGCCATTAACTGAGGAAGCGCATCAGTTAAGACGTGATTTACTAGGTGAATTAGCATTGGTTAGAATTATTTTTTAACTAGGTGGTTTGTGTTGTTTAACTTATGCTCTGATGAAATCCCTTGCTTACGAGATGAAAACGCTTAGCACAATTTGGTTGTTGGAATAAAGGTTATTCATTGTAGGACTGCAAACTATTACACTTTCATTTTCCACCTTGAGTACTCTGGTGTGTGGTTTTACTAGTAACTTAATCTCAGTCATTGTCACATCAGTTGACAATCTCCCCTTTAGGGGTCGTGATACAAATGTGATACGAAAGAGGGGAACATTGAGAGAGTGTGATTATTTGACTGTTGCCTCACTATATCTCGACATTCTTTTTATTCTTTTTATTTTCTTTTTGATATACAGAATGATGTTATGTTCCGAAACATTCTAACCTTTTGAGCAGGCATAAGAGGTGATGTTCTGTTCCAGAATATTCTGATGATTTCAGCAAGTTACATTTGATTACGAAACATAACTTGTATTTCTGCTTTTGGTTATGAAACATGACTTGTCTGGAATTTTCTAGTAATGTACTAACAACATGCAAGGTTATTGGAATATTCCAGTGTAGTATTTGAAACTTGCAGAATCATTGTACTTGGCAGGATTTGCTATTCCTTCTGGGGTGGGTGGCCAACACCACAGAATGCTCTAGCAAGATCCGGCCTACATTGGAAAAGTACTGATTCTCATGACTTGTGGTAAACAACTTGATTATATATAGATGGGATTCCCACACTCAGGCAGAAGCTTCACCTGTGGAGTGGACGCACTGCCCATGACTGTTTTCCCGATGAAGACTCCTGCCTGACTGCAACAGGGCTTCCCAGTCGAGACTGAAGACAGGATGAAGCTTTCTCTTTATCGGTGATGTATACTTTTCTTTAAATGTATTGTCTAATTCTATTTACTGTTGAATTCTCTGTTTTAGTAGAATAGAGTAAACTTGCTTTTCTGTTTTAAATAGACAAGTAGAGTTAATTAGCTTGTTAACTTTCTGTGTACAGTAGAAATAAAGTTTATATAAGTTAGCTTTTGGTATGTAGTGTTTTATTTTGAATCCTGGTCATTAGGCAATACATTATTTTGGTGTAGTTGGCAGGATCCAAAATGTTTAAAAGGAAAAGCAAGAAAGATATACCAGTTTTTGAGGTAGAAATCCCAGGGTGGAACCAGGACCTGTACAAAGCATTAGCTTTGGAATGGTCAACGGGTACAGGATTAAGTGAGAATTGGGATGTTTGTTTAAAAGATGCCGAACCAGGTTCAGTGCAAGCATGCTTACAAAAGGTTTTAGTTGAAAAAGGAAAAGCATTAAGTGCCATATGCAGATGGGGCTGGATCCTCTTGACTGCATACCGAAAATTACACGAAGACAAGATGTGTAAGTGTGAACAAATAAAACAATTAGAGAAACGGATAGTAGAGTTAGAAAAACAAAATGTAATCTTACAGTGTCAGACTAAATTGTTAGCAAATAAAACAGACATGTATCAGCAACAAAATCCACCCTCCTGGATCCATCTTGGACTGGATTCTAGTTTCTCATCCCAACAAAATAATTCTCTCAGGCACCATCCCCGATACTTTCAGTGACCATCTCCCTGCTTTCACTCATCGGTCAGCTAATTCCACCCAATTTCATCACCAGTACATTCAAACTCGAAATCTTAGCAACTTTATCCCTACAATTTTCACAAACACCTTCAAACTAATCAACTGGCAAATCCTTAACACTCTCCCCCTAGACAATGCTGTAGAACATTTCAACTCTATTTTCCTAGACACTCTGAATTCCCTAGCCCCACTAAGAAACAAACGAATCAAAACTAACTCTGCTCCTTGGCTGACAAAAGATACTAAACAAATCATGCATCACAGAGACAAAGCCTGGAAGCATTATCTGAAAAATAAACTGCCTTCTTCCTTGCTCCAATACACCCAACTTCGCAACCAAGTAAAAAAACTAATCACTTTAGACAAAAAAAACTACTATAGTAAACTTCAGTCTAACAATAATAAGAACCCAAAACAATTTTGGAAATCAGTTAACTCTCTTCTCCACCCAGGGTCCAAGAATAATCCCTGCCCAGACCCTAGTTTAACTGACAAGGAATTGAGTTCTCACTTCAACACCTTCTTCACAGAATCCATAGCTAATCTAACCAAAACATTCCCAAACAATAATCCACCTAACATCCTCTCCTCAACACCCAATAACCTTAATAAATGTCTCTTGAATTTCCAGTTCAAACCAGTTTCAACCAGCTTCATAAAAAGGCTCTTATCTAATCTTAAACCATGCTCCAATGCCCCTGACAACATACCCTCCTCCTTCCTCAAATACGCAGCTGAAGGTATTGCTCTCCCTATTAGCATCCTGATAAACAGATCCTTAAATGAGTCATATGTACCCAAACTCTGGCATTCAGCCTACATCCTACCTCTCCACAAAGGAGGTAAAAACACCACTATCTCTAATTTCCGCCCCATCGCCCTACTCTCTCCAATATCTAAAGTTCTAGAAAAATGTGTCCACCACCAGCTTTTACCTTTCCTAACACAGAATCACCTACTTACTTCCACCCAACACGGCTCCCGCCCCAGCCATAGCACCATTACCGCCTTACTATCCTTCCTTGAAACAGTCAACCGAGCCCGAGACTCTGGACTCCTTGTATCCACAGTACTACTAGATCTTTCTAAAGCCTTTGACACCATCTCCCATACACACCTACTTTTTCATCTCGCCAACCTTAATCTCTCCCCAAATACTCTTTCCTGGTTCTCCAGTTACCTATCTGAAAGATCTCAAGCTGTCAGATGGATGAACTCTACCTCTTCCTTCTTGCCCACACCTACCGGTGTTCCCCAGGGGTCCATCCTCGGACCCATGCTCTTCAACATCTTTATAAATAATCTACACTCTGTCATACCTGACACCACAGTCATCCAATACGCTGATGACTCCACCTTAGTTTGTGCTGCCTCTAACATTTCTGAACTCCAGACTAAAACACAAATAGCCTTTTCCACCACAGAGAACTGGATGCATCAAAACCACCTCTCCCTCAACTCTAATAAATCCAAAATTCTAATTTTTACCCCTTCCAGAGCTTCCTCATCCTTTGACAAAGATTCCTTCAAAGTCCTCAGCCAAACAAACACTGCTATAGAAGTAGTGCCTTCCGTTTAACTACTCGGCATTACCATAGATGAACACCTAAAATTCGATCTCCACATTCAACAAAACATAAAGAAAACCCACCAAAAGTTAGGTATGCTCTACAGAAACAACCAATTTCTTTCCAACTCCTCTAGGCACACCCTGGCAATTACATACCTTCTACCCTCTCTTCTTTATGGAGCCCCTCTTTTAACCAATCTGTCTATTTCCAACATCTCAAAACTTGAAACTTGCTATAAAAAGATCTCTAAATTTGCAACCAAATCCAAAGCCTCAACTCACCACTGCCTTACCCTTCAATCTCTAAATTGGCTTGAACTTCCTAACCACTTGGACTATCTCCAACTAACCACCGCTCACAAACTAATATTCTACCCAGACTCATGCCCTGCCTTAATAAACATCCTTCCACCATACACCCCAAACAGATCTCTGAGATCTGAACACCAAAACCTTATCTCCATCCACAAACCCAAACGTCCTGCCGGCCAGCTTCTACTCTCCTTCTCTCTAGGTAAAAAATGGAACTCCCTCCCTCCTTCTCTTAGGACTATACCTAACTCCGAATCCTTCAAGACCCTACTTCTCAAATACCTGTCATCCAAATGGAAATGTTCCTGTTCTCACCAGATATAATTTCCAGGGATCTCTTTCTCTGAGCTCTCCATTTCCTGGCCCTCTCTACCTCCAAGATTTTCCTGACTTTTCTAACTTTCTCCTGACTCCAACTTTTTTCAGTCTGTAAAAAAAAAAAAAAAAAAAAAAAAAAAAAACTTTTGCACATCTATGTATTATCGTTATTTTTCTCTGCACTGTATTGCTTTATTATGCTTGCTCATTATGCACATTTATGTAAATGTATTTCCTGACTGTATGAATCTTACTCTTGTATTATACCATTAACTTTATGTAACCATGTTTCATTGTATCGCTTGTGGAGCTTTTCTCCCCGGGCCTCCACTGAAAATGGGCACTTCTTGGCCCAGTGGACTTCCCCGGTAATCAAACTGAAATAAATAAATAAATAAATGTAGCAGAAAAGGCTGTGATATGGATAGCAAGATACAAATATCATAAACAAAGAGGCAAAATTAATAAAAATAAAGTACAAATGCCAATAGCAAAGGCAGGTTTTGATTGGGATCCAGACCATTGGGACGGAGATATTTGGTATTCTTCTGATTCTCCATCCCATTCAAACTCTGATACTGAAAATAGTATTTCCCTGGTAGAGGAAGAACAGAATAAAGGGAGACCAGTAAAGGTAAAACCAATTCTTTGGCAACGGAAGCAAATGGTTCTTGGGGCACAAGGGCTCCAAGGAAGGCAGGAAGAAGTTCATTATGAAAATTTTACTCAACAGGAAATGAGTGATTTGATCAAAAGGTTTAAACATAAACCTGGAGAATCATTTGTAGCATGGCTAGTGAGACTTTATGAGTTTGGGGCCACTGGAGTAGAAGTAGATAAAATGGACACTAAAAGATTTGGTATGTTAAGTAATGATCCGTCAGTGCAGGATGCATTTCAAAATTATGATAAAGACGAAATGACAAGTCATTTCAAAATTATAGCAGATTGCTGTGCTGAAAAATATCCTACAGAAATGGACTGGCCTCCAAATAATAGGCCATGGTGCACATTACGAGATGCTATTCAAAGAATTAAGGAAGAGCCAATGAAAACTGCTTTGCTTGTAGGGACTGCTGATACATTATTACAAAATGCTTTGACAGTTTCTGTTAGAAACAGTATTACTAAGCTAGCCCCCCCGGCTTACAAAACAGTAATATTGACATACTTAAATAGTGAGACGGGAAATCCTATTTCTCAATTTATTGAGGGATTGTGGCAGTTGGGAGAGCTAGGAGAATGGGGACCAAAACAGTTAAATAGTGATAAACGAGAAAATAAAAGTGCCAGACACAAAGAAGCTTGAGTGTCCCAAAAAGATATGTTTACTGCGTTGCTGAAAGACGGGGTGTCAAGGGATAAGATTGATGGAATAGATACTCCGACAATATGGGAGATGTACAACAAACGAGGTTTGAATAAGAAAGGTAGGCAAACTCTGAATGTAGAAAGACAGGAGGAGTATGTAGCAGACAGTAAAACTGAAAACAGGGAAGAAGGTTCAGCAGTTCCCTCTGCTCCACCTGCAATGTATCCTGACTTATCAGAATTACATTTCGACTAGGAAATTGGCCAAGCTCCAGTAAGTGGATGGGCTCGGCAGGATTTTAGACCATATGTAGACTTAACAATATTTTGGAAAAATAAAAATGAACAACAGGTCCGAGCTCTAATTGATACTGGAGTGGAGGCCTCATTAATTTATGGTAATCCGAGTTTATTCAAAGGGTGACAAGTTACTATTACAGGACTTGGTGGAAAGCAAATTAAAGCTGTTCAGATGATGTTGAAATGAAAATAGGTCGACTGCCAAAGCAAAAGTACTCTGTCTTAATAGTACCTGTCCCTGAATACATAATAGGAATTGACATTTTAAAGGGTTTGACGTTAAATTTATCGGATGTATAGTATCAGCTTGGTGTTAAGCCATATTTTTCAGTCAAAGCAGTTACAGTAGGAAAAGTTAAAATGCCACCCATAGAATTACCAACGAAGGTAATTAGTTTAAAGCAATATCTAATTCCTGGGGGCATAAGGAGATAGGTGAAACAATTCAGGATTTATTAAATGCAGGAATTTTAAAAACTACTACGACAGCTTGGAATAGCCCAGTTTGGCCTGTCAGAAAGTCGGACGGATCTTGGCGAATGACAGTAGATTACCAGGAGTTGAATAAATATACTCCACTACTAACAGCGGCAGTTCCAGATACAATTACATTAATAGTAAATATACAGAAACACCAGGGTACATGGTATGCAGTAATAGACCTAACAAATGCTTTCTTTACCATACCAGTTGCAGAAAAGAATTCTGATCAATTCGCTTTTACCTGGCAGGGACGACAATATACATTTACTCGGTTACCACAAGGATATTTGCATAGTCCTACTATCTGTCACAAAATAATGGCAGAACATTTAGTTGAAATAAGGTTACCTCAGAATATGCAAATTTCACATTACATTGATGATATTCTCATTCAGGGAAATTCTAAACAAGAAGTGAGTGAGTATTTACAAATGGTACTTAATCACATGAGAACAAAGGGCTGGGAAATAAATCCCAACAAAATTCAGGGACCAACTCAAACAGTAAAATTTTGGGGAATTCAGTGGCATCAGGGACATAGAGACGTTTTACCAAAGGCAAAACAAAAAATTTTAGAATTTCCAACCCCTCGGGATAAAACAGAGGCACAGCACTTTATAGGATTATTTGGATTTTGGAGACAGCATATTCCTCATTTAAGTCAAATACTTTCCCTCATTGTACAAGGTGACTAGGAAGAAATATGAGTTTGTTTGGGGGGATGATCAGCAGAAAGCTTTTGAGCAAGCGAAGCAGGCTATTCGGAAAGCATTAGATTTATGGCCCCTACAGGATGGGGAAGTAGAGCTACACGTATCCGTACAGGATCATTATGCTAATTGGAGTCTTTGGCAGAAACAGGGATCAAAGCTGGTGCCACTAGGATTCTGGACTCAGAGATTACCAGATGCAGGGGAAATATATTCTCCTTTTGAGAAGCAATTGCAAGCATGTTACTGGGCACTTGCAGATACTGAACAAATGAGAATAGGACATACAGTGCTTTTGCGACCAGAGATACCTATAATGCAGTGGGTGATGAGTTCACCCAAGACACATAGAATAGGTCATGCGCAGGAAGCAAGCATTAGCAAATGGAAATAGTATATTCAGGATAGGGCTAAATCTGGAATTAATGGGGTAGCAATGTTACATGAAAAGGTGGCTCAAATACCAATAGATTAACAATTATCTGTTACTGACAAGGCTGAACCAGTCATGAGTCCCCGGTAAAATGGGGGATGCCATATGTGCAGGTACCACTAGAACAACGGAAACATGTTTGGTTTACTGATGGGTCAGCAAAATATGTAGGGAATAAAAGATTTTGGAAGGCTGTATCTTATAACCCAGTGACTAAAAGAATTTTAACATCTTCAGGGAGTGGCAAAAGTAGTCAGTATGCAGAATTATATGCTGTATATCAAGCATTGAAACAGGAGATGCCAGATACATGTCATATTTATACTGACTCTTGGTCAGTGGCAAATGGGTTAGCAACCTGGTTGCCTACCTGGCAGAAAAATGATTGGAAAATTCATTCAAAAGAAATTTGGGGAAAAGAATTATGGCAATCGATTTGGGAAATGATAAATCAAGGTACTGTAACAGTTTATCATGTTGATGCGCATTGTTCTGCAGATTCTCTAGAATGATGGTTTAATTCTGTTACAGATGAACAAACAAGAATTTCAAAGTTAATATACCAGATGACTCTGAGCAAATGGGGATGGCAAAATGGGCACATCAGAAGTGTGGACATCTGGCAGAAAAAGCCACTTACAGGTGGGCACAAACAAGAGGAATTGCACTTTCATTAGATCTAATTAAAACTGTTATATTACAATGCGCAATATGTCAGCATATCCAACAAAGATCCATACCTCATACAGTTCAGGGACATATTGGACGAGGAAAGTTGCCAGGACAGATATGGCAAATTGATTATGTTGGTCCTTAACCATTAAATAAATATTGCCAATATATATGTACAGCAGTAGATACTTATTCTGGGTATGTTATTGGTTTATCATGTCGATAAGCGACACAGGTAAGTACTCTAAGAACCTTAAATTTAATCATTTTGTATTATGGAATGCCTTTGCAAATACAAAGTAATAACGGTTCTCATTTTATGGGGAAAATGGTACAGGATTTTGCAAAACAACATAATATTGAATGGGTATTTCATATACCCTATTATCCGCAGGCAACAGGGTTAATTGAAAGAATGAATGGCTTACTTAAAGACCAATTAAGAAAATTAGGATATGGGACACTACAAAACTGGAGAGATAATTTAAATTCATTACAGATTCTAAATAATAGGCCAATTTCAGAAACAGAAACACCATTAATGAGAATGTTAACTCCAGCATTGCAGATCAAACCATATATGACGAATGAAACAATTACATTTTGGGAAACTTGAGCAGGTGCATTAGCTCCTACTAGAGCTACACCTGAGACTGCAGGATTGAGTTTATATTCAATGAATGCTTGCAAAATACTGCCAAGGTCAGTTCAACTGATTGAGACTGGAATTGGAATTCAAATTCCAACAAAGCATTTTGGTTGGATAATACCTCAATCAACACTTGCTTTAAAAGGTGTTCAGGTTGTGGATGGAATTGTTGAAGCAGGTCATCAAGGGGAACTTAAAATTATTCTGTTAAATATTTCAGATGAGAATGTTCATGTACGGAAAAAGGATAGGGTAGCCCAAATATTTATTGTACCTGTGTTAGGCGGCACCATCACCAGAGGGCAGTCACCGCCTGTTGCTGCCTTTGAGAGGGAACAAATATCCATTACGCATTAAATCAATTCAGGTGCAAAAATATGGGTCCATGAACCCAATAAACAACCTGAACAAGCGGAAGTAATTGCTACTGGGAATGATAATACTGTTTTAATTATTAAACCAGGAAAGGAAAAATGGGAATATATACCAGCAGATTGGTGTTATTTGTGAGAATAATCATGCTACTTTTCTTTGATTTCAGATTTCAATTCCAATGCTAATTGTTGCTGGTCTCACATTGTATGGAGTCCCTTTGGCAGAGTGTGTAACACCAGGAGTAAGAGCAATTAAAATTAATTCAATGGTACTCCAGTGGGGATGGGCTGCTAGTGCATGAAATAGAACACAAGGAAATTTTACCTGCTCTGCTGGACAAGGATGTCCTACTATCAGTTTGACTTTTGAAGGTAATTTAACTATTTGGAGGGTAAGAAGAGGGCATCTTTATGTTCAGTTACTAGATGACAGACAAGCTACGGTAATAATTCAGAATTACACAGACATACAATGTTGTAATTGTAAATATGAACAGACATACCGAGAAAATTACTACTTTTGCCAGAAAGGAACTGATATTTATAATAAATAAATTCATTTACAGAACATTACAGTATTGTTTTGTATGAACGCAACTCAGATTATAAATGGAATATGGGCCTTTCAAATAACTATATTGAACAACCACCCCAGGGCTCACTTTGACCAAATAAAATGCCTTCTACATGTAAATATGTAGGACAAACATATCAAAAATCTGTACTGTATTTTAATGTTACTTTTCCAAAAACAGGTAAATGTAGACAGAAACGAGCTTGGTATAGCACCTTATTAGGAGGTATTGGTACAGGGTTAGGAACTTCAAATGCCATTGATGTCGAAGTCTTAGCTAATAAAATCAAAACTGTGGGTCAGGATGTTTCACAAATTATACATTTACAAGCACAGTGGAATCCTACAGTTTGGCATACCCAAAAAACAGCTAGTTAGTTATGAAAAAGAATTTTTGGATCAATTTAATGCTTCTGTAGTTCATAATTTGAAATTTGACAAAAATGTTACTAAGTTTGTAAACTGGACAACGTACTTTACAATCTTTTTATGTTTCAATACAGAATAATTTTGTGCAGACAAAGTTAATGCTTAATAATGAACATATATGGAGACAATTATTCAACAAATGGATTCCAGTATTGGCTACCCCACGTGGAAGGAAATTATATTGATTTCTCAAACTGAATGCACTAATTGAAGCACTGTACTGAAACGATGGATGGACTTATCTGTGGACAACATTCCCCTATATATGAACCATGTTTTCTTCAACATTCCATCAATATTTGCAAGTGAACTGTAGTACCTCCTAAGTTTGAAATGTTGTAGAAATAGCACCACAATTTATATGCTTAGTGACAAACCAAACATTATTGTATGCTTTAACGTATCCTTTTGTAGGCTGTTTAGATAATGTAACTCATTTACATTGGCACAATGAAACTTATGTCTTTTCTCCTGAAACATGTTAATGTATTTCATACCTGGTTACCAGACAAAGTGAAATATCATAATTTGACAATTAGCTTAAATTTTTTACAGAAAGTATTAAATAATACTCAACATCTTGAAAAACATTTACAGGCAGTAAATCATAGTATTTTACATCATGAAATGACAAGCATTATTATAGGGAATAAGTTGGTTAGTTTAGCCAAGAAAACAGAATCTGATACTGCACACAATTGGTGGGATATATTTACTGGATGGTCAACATCTGGTAACAAATTGTTAAATTTGGTTAATACATCCAATATTAATTTTAATGATTGTTTTGATTCTGTTGACATTTTGGAATTGTGACTTAATTTATTGTGTTTATAACAAGGCAAATACAGTTTTAAATGTCGGATATAAGTGAGTCAATAGTCAAGGGGCCGAATGTGATACGAATGTGATACGAAAGAGGGGAACATTGAGAGAGTGTGATTATTTGACTGTTGCCTCACTATATCTCGACATTCTTTTTATTCTTTTTATTTCTTTTTTGATATACAGAATGATGTTATGTTCCGAAACATTCTAACCTTTTGAGCAGGCATAAGAAATAATGCTCTGTTCCAGAATATTCTGATGATTTCAGCAAGTTACATTTGATTGCGAAACATAACTTGTATTTCTGCTTTTGGTTATGAAACATGACTTGTCTGGAGTTTTCTAGTAATGTACTACAAACTTGCAAGGTTATTGGAATATTCCAGTGTAGTATTTGAAACTTGCAGAATCATTGTACTTGGCAGGATTTGCTATTCTTTCTGGGGTGGGTGACCAACACCACAGAATGCTCTAGCAAGATCCGGCCTACATTGGAAAAGTACTGATTCTCATGACTTGTGGTAAACAACTTGGTTATATATAGATGGGATTCCCCACACTCAGGCAGAAGCTTCACCTGTAGAGTGGACGCACTGCCCAGGACTGTTTTCCTGATGAAGACTCCTGCCTGACTGCAACGGGGCTTCCCAGTCGAGACTGAAGACAGGATGAAGTTTACTCTTTATCTGTGATGTATAATTTTCTTTAAATGTATTGTCTAATTCTATTTACTATTGAATTCTCTGTTTTAGTAGAATAGAGTAAACTTGCTTTTCTGTTTTAAATAGACAAGTAGAGTTTATTAGCTTGTTAACTTTCTGTGTGTCAGTAGAAATAAAGTTTATATAAGTTAGCTTTTGGTGTGTAGTATTTTATTTTGAATCCTATTCATTAGGCAATACAGGGATCTGCTCTTGTATGCTAAGATTTTGGAATAGTATATCCATGAAAGGCAGAGGAACCACAATTTAAAGGGTACGTACACCTTAAATACTTAATAAACCTCATTAAAATGTAATATCCTGGCATCCTATTATCTTATAAATGCATAGTGGCAGCAAAAAAAAATCACATAGTCCAGGAGGTAGCAATCTCCTCTTACCCCTGTCTGTTCTGTAAAATGTGTTGTAGGGACTATAATTTTGAGTTGTAGACCTCCCCACCTGTGACTCATTATGCATTCTGTGCATGCCACATTACTAATGAGTGTTAAACAGGTTATTGGTGCTCTCACTGATAACATATTATGCATTCTTTATACTTTTTGTTACGATATGGCACTGAGAAGGTGATTAGACTTCCTTTATGGGACTTGTTACAGCTTTCTTATATTCCACATTGCAATGCAGCTCCAAGAAGGTAATCATAACCATTGTTGCATTATGTTTTGGAATTTCACAGTAAGTTTTATTTTCTACGAATATAGATGTTAAAAAGGTGGCACTTCACATAAAGTTTATTTTTTTACTTTTTTTTGAATATGGTCAAAATGGCAGAAAGAAAATAAGCACCAATTTTTGTATGTTTTAGTTGCATTTTAATCACAGTAAAAATATAAGCAAATTATTTTGATTATGGCATTTGTTTAGCTTAGCATTATTTAATCCACAAGTTGAGTTTAGAATATAGCTTCCAGCCAGCCACTTTACAAACAAACAAAACACCTGAAAATAGCATATATAGACAAACAAACAAATACCTGATAGGGTAGTGTTGTGTCTGATGTTTGTGTCTCTGTCATGAGTAGTGGTATTTTAAGAAAAGGGTGTTTACTATCCTTGTCTGTATGGCTGGGATTAGTAGAGTTAGCACACCTGAGAAAGTGTCCATGACTAACCTTAAGGGAACTAAACACCCTTTCCATGCTCTTACCTTTCATTGTGCTTAGGTGTAAAGGTAATCTGCACAGGTCACAACTAAGATCAGCTTTCAAGAACTTATGCAAATGAAGAGTTAATAAGCTTTAATTAGAAATGGTTTAAAACTTTTTTTAATGAGCTCTCTTCTCACCTGTTTGAAATTCGTAGTAATTTTTTGATGAAATTCATAGTAATTTTTTGATGAGTTTTAGCACATTGGTCAGAGACGTTATAAAATGCAAAAGTGTACCATTTATATCTACTTTGCATTTGAAAATATGCTTGCTGTTGTTGCCAATTTAGCTATTTCTCATTGTGAGTCTTAGCCAAGTCAAAACCTTAGGCACCCAGTGGTGCTTGCCAGCCAAGAAGGTGCAGATACGGGCAAAGAATAACTCATTTCAGTTTTCATAATCAAGAAATTCTTGATAAATTTGAGAGAGATATTGTAAGGGCTTTTGTGAGTTTGTATGGTTAGGAACTGTGTGTGTGTGTGTGTGTGTGTGTGTGTGTGTGTGTGTGTGTGTGTGTGTGTGTGTGTGTGTGTGTGTGTGGCTTCACTATACCTGTGGATGCTAGAGTTTGTAGAGCCCTTTCTATGTTACTATGCTTGCCACGGCAATCTTCTAGTGACATAAGGAGGTCATAATGGGTATTTCTTAGTCTTCTGCCTCAGAGATATTAACATGCTCTTGACATGTGTGAATCAGCATATTTATCTGCCAGTGTCATCACAGCACTGACTGAGAAACATGCACACCTTCTACGTGATGTCATGTTTCCTGAGGTGCTTGGTATGATAGATTGAACCATGATGCTGTTAGGGCCCCATCGGGACCATCGGGTGAGTGGTACCAAAATAGGAAGGACTACCATTCCATCAACTGTCATGTAGTGTGTGGTGCATGGGAGCCATGGGTGTCAGACCAGCATCCTGGCAGGGCCTATGATTCACATGTCTGGCACAAAAGCTCACTCTACTGTATTTTCCTGGTTGGTAGGACGCCTCATGGTCACCTTGTTGGTAAGTGGAAATTTTAATTATAGTTATGTAATTAGTTATACTGTGGAAAATGTATTGATTACTAAACCAATCCTTCTCTTGTTTTGTCTCTCCCTCACCATTTTTTCTGTATTTTCCAGGTGAGGCAGACTATCCACTTAAGGCATGGCTTATGAAGCCTGTACATAACCCTACAAGATCTGCCAAAGAAAAGTAAAACATGGTTTTCCCACAGACAGGGCTTGTCATTGAGTGAGTGCTTGGCCTGGTCATAGCCCATTTACATTGCCTGCATGAATCTACTGGTGCCCCTATGTACAACCCTGCTATTACATGTAGGATGTTTAGCTCATGTTGCATTCTGCACAAAATAATTATGCACCTGTCTGGTGGTGAATTGCCCAATGATGGCTGTGCATCCCCTGCTACAGATCCTCCCAGAAGTAGCGATAGCGTTGGTGGCCAGACAGCAGGCAAGCAGAAAGTGTCAAGTCCAAACTTTGGACCATGATATTCAGGTTAGTGTTACATTTATTGTGAAAAACACATAGAGTGTAATGATGCATGTAGTCCTATGTGTAGGATCTGCTGTGTGGTGCAAGGCCTACTGTTACTGTGCATCAGATAACTCCATCTTAACTTTCAATATTTTTTGGATTAGATATAGTTATGTGGTTTCTAAGTCTGTTTTTCTTTACTGGTAGCATATATTCAGACTTATGCCTGATTATTCAATGAGATCTCTGCAATGAAGGGCGCTGACAGGATGGAAAATGTGGAATACGTTATTCTGTATTCACTATTGTTGCATGGGTTCCTTTAGGTCATGCAATGAAATGTTCAGGTAATGCTTATGCAGGAATGTTCATTACTTCATAATTGCTATTGGAGGTCTTCACTTACTAACTCAAGGAAATGTATGCATTTAACCATGTATCAGTGCTGTATTCCACCTTCCAGTTAACATGAGGTGCTCCATTCCATCATAACATTAGACTGCACAGCATTTCTGATGAGATGTTGTAATATTCTTGTACTACTTTTTTCTGACAGATACAAAATAATGTTCTGTTCTCATTTACGTTACTGCACTGTGTTCCATGATTTACAACTGGTCTGATGTATCATACACAACTTGAGCCAAGGATAGTATGGGTGATGGTGCTCATGACTGTGAGGAAGTGCAATCACATGAGCCTGATGCTGACTTGCTGCAATAATGTGATCTATTGGTTGCATTTAATCCTACAGACACTGATTCCACAGGCTGTTGAGGCCTGCCAGTCCTGTTTTCGGTTAAGTCATCCCCACAATTTCCATTACATTAATAAGAGTTACGTGGTATGGGGCCTAGAATACCCCTCCTTGTTTAGACATTACCCCATCCTTTCTCCCATACACAACTCTTTCCTACTTGAGACTGGTAGGTCCTGGCTAGTGCACAAATGGAGGTGTAGATGGGTGTTGTATGTGCCATAATAATGCACATGAGTGTTATCATAGCATTATCCCTGCTCTCTTCTACTTCCATGCACTGGTGAATTTCCTTACGTATACCCTGCAGTACTCTAATAATCTCTAGCTGACTGTGGCAATGGACTGAGGTCAAACAATGTCCCATCACATCCGCTGCTGGGTAACAAACTTTTTTTGTCTGTCTGGAGCTAGCTGTAATGTGTTCTTTTACCTGGAATCCCATTGTCTGCTATTATAGTGGACAGTGCTACATTTGAGATGGTACCATTTTCCTGAACATGTTCCTGTCATTCAGCAATCACTGGTGTTGAGCTACATGGAGTGTCTACCTGTACTGCCAGCAATGCAATGTCCTCAACTCCTTGAGTATGTGACTTTGTGTCACTGCTTGCATAATTAGGTACCTGCTGTGGGGTAAATGATGCTGCTCTTACACTTGGTGACAGCATGCCACTGTCCCCAGATTGTGTCATAAATGTAACTGTTTTGGCATCATCAACATTTGGTCTGCAGCTGACATCTTTTAGTTGTGTAGGCATATTTCAGCTGCTGACCTTGTGAAGGAGTAATTGATGATACTGTTATTGAATCTTGGAGAACAGTAATGAATTTATAAGTATGTGTAAAGCATACCTACCTTGCCCACTCTGGCTACTTTCATTGAGGGGGAAGAAATGCAGAGTGCACCTTTTAATAAGAAATGCCATGTGTAATATGTACAAAGTAATCCTGTGATTTTTACCATTGGGGATGGACTAACTTTTCTGACTGCTGCTGATGTCGGCACTTGCCAGCATCCTCACCACCTTTGGCTATGCTGTAGTACACTCATCAGTGTTGTAGTCATCTCCCCATATGGATAGAAGGTATCCCTCATCAACTGTTAAAAGGATCAGTGTTGGTACTGTGATGGACATCGCCAAGTTCAGAGCAAAAGCATACCAGCACTAACATAAGGAATGAGTGCAAAATTTAATTAATTTCATTGCAATATCATAGCATATTACATTCCTAATTTCATAAAGTAAATCAGACTGACATATGTATTTCAAGTAATCATAGTGGTAATAACCAATACCAGTACAATCAATAATAAATTGATTGTACAGAAGCATTATTTATTTATTATTTATTTATTTACATTTGTTTACTGGGAAAGTCTGACTGAGCCAGAAGCCCATTTTCAGCAGAGGCCTGGGGAGAAATGCTCCACTGAAATATAAGCAAAATACAATAATTAGATAGTACAATAGTATACATATGGTAAGATGCAGAATACACATCATCTAGTTAGTCTCTACAAAGAAGTATTCAATGTAGCTTTCTAGTAGATACAAGTTCAAAAAGAAAAACACAAGCATTTCAGTAAAGATCAGTGTGAGAAAAATAAAATTAGTACTGTGTACATATTAAATAGTAGTTACAAACAAATATATATATATATATATATATATATATATATTAGTAGTAGTAATAACACTGATGAGAGGGAGAAAATGTGGTAAGGAGTGGACAGTGTGTTGAGAGACTTATAGACATCTTCTCAGTCAGGTTTGGAAAAGGAGCAATGCCAGTTTTTGGGTAGATGATCAAATAGTAGTTGCTTGAAATTGGTATATTCGGGTGTGTTTTAGATGGTGTGGGATAGAGAGTTCCATAATTTTGCTATTTGATTTGGGACTAAGGCTTTATTGTGAGTGTTGTTAGCTTTGTTTACTGTGAGAAAGTTTCTATCTGCAGATCTTAGACTTTGTGGGCATGAGTAGAGAACAACAAGTTCCTTGAGGGATGGGCAATTGTCAGGATGGAAGATGATATTTTGTTTGAATTTAAGTTGGTAGAGATGTAGAAGGTTAGGTAGCTTGAGCCAATTTAATTTATGTAGAGCAATACAATGGTGGATTTGGTGGGGAAGGTTGGCGGTGAAGCAGGCTATTTTGTTGTAGCAAGTTTCCAATTTGGTTAAGTCTGATCTTTTCAAGTTGGTAAAGAGGGGAAAGCATATAGGAGCGCAAAGGAGGAAGGTTCTGGATATGGCTAGTCTGGTATTGTCAGTGAGGAATGACTTGCTTCTGTACAGTGAGCCAAGTTTGAAGTGAACTTTCTTAATTTTGATTGATATGTGTTGGTCAAATCTGAGTTTGTTATCAATTGTCATGCCAAGGTTTTTTGTATGCTCAACTGGTTGGATGACTGTGTTGTTTGCTGAGAGAATGGTGAAAGGAGGGGTGGTCAGTGATTGCTGCTTGTAAATACATTAACTGTGTCTTTTTGGGGTTGAGGATTAGCTGTGATTTACTTAGATATGGTTCTATATCATTAAAAGCATGTTGGACTTCTATTTGGAGGTCTGGTAATGTATCTGCTAAGCAGATTAAAATTAAATTGTTTGCATACTGAACTACTTTAGTGTGTGTTGTGGATGAAGTTAGATCATTAGAGAAGACAGTGAAAAGAAGGGGCCTTAATATAGATCCTTGGGGACTCCGAATGAGACAGGCAGAAGTGGTGAGAGCTCGGATTTCCATCGTACTGCTTGTTGTCTGTCACAGAGATAGCTTAGGAACCAGGCATCAGCCCATAAATCAGTGCACCAGTACAAGCATCTCTCATTTCCAGCATCATGTATTTCTCATATCCTGAGTAGCAATAAATAAAAATGTTCAATGTTCTCTTAACTTTTGTTTCCTGTGGACATTTCACATCTAAGTATGCAAAAGTCATAAATGACACTTCACTTTTTACAGGTCCTGCGACTGTCATCAACATGCAGCAATTTCACATTAACTTTACCTTAACCTAAAACCAAAGAGTTTTTACATATTAGCATTATTCTCTGGACTGATCTGGCATAATTATCCATTATTTTTAAACTGTAAGTATTTGTTACCTTACTTTAACAATGTTTGTGCTTCTCCAACTCAGTTGCAACCAAGCTTAGCTGAGCACCAGTGCAAGAAATAAATATATGACTATTGAAAAGGATTTTTCCCCATTTAAGTACTTCTTATGCAAATGAGGCTCAGCAGAGTTGATTTCCTTGAACTGCAGTATTAAGCTTTGGTATATCTGCTGTCATAGATGTGCACTGAATGTGTCTTCTTAAGTTCGAGCTGCACTGAGGGGAGTTGAGTGCAGTACTGCATGCAGTCTCCATCACATATTACTATGCCATACTATTCAGAGATAGATCTGTAGTGACTTGACATTTATAATGTGGCATACTGAACCCCAATCTACATGCGTCCATCAAAGTATATCACACTTCATGTCACTTACTAACTTACACATTTACACTGAATGAAGACAAAAATAAAATTTAAATATTTATTTTATTTATTTATTTATTTATTTATTTATATTTGTTGACCGGGAGTGTCTGACTGAACGTAGGTCCATTTTCATCGGAGGCCCGGGTAGAAAAGCTCCACAGTTAAAATAACCATTAAAATTGGATTACATAGCGATTAACAATTTACATAGCAATTACTTACAACATATTTACAGATGAAGAGCATAGTACATCAGTAGACAACTAGAATCTTTATCTGTGAAGTACATAACAGACATTAACAAATGTTACAATAAGAAGTTCCTGCTTTATAATAAGTACTAGGCTTACATTATTAATGTAATGCATTTACAAGACAGTTATGAAACCAATATCACCAGCAATACTTTGTAGGTCATATTGCTATAAATTATTAGAGTATCATCATAATGACATTCTGGCATCCTAGGTAAAATATTCCTGTACATAAAGTAATAACCACTGAAAGACATATCTATTTGTTGGATTGCTCATGGATTCCCTTCACACAGCAAAATAAGGAATAGATATGAAAAACAAATGTGAAAGGTTATATGACTGCTTCAGTACAGTTAGTAAACTGATTCTGACATTGTTATCACTTCCATGGGAAATACCCCTATATGACTAAATGGGTTGGCCATGCTGATGTCACATCTCAAAAGGTAGGGGTCACACCTTTTGAACCTGTGTCCTGTACTTACATATTTCATATTTATGGAGGTGAAGGGGTGACCAGCTATTTTAATGGGTATTGCAGGTTATGTAGAGAAGACCAGAGTTCTACAGCAAGTCTTTTTCATTGTCTCCTTTTTCCTCTTCATTTTCATAGGGTACTGAATAATGTTAGGACATGTATGAATGTGGAAGAATGTAATGTAAATACAGGCAAGTGTATATACCTCTCTCTCTCTCTCTCTCTCATATATATATATATATATATATATATATATATATATATATATATATATACATGTATATACATATACATACATATATATGGATATATAGATAGATATATATAAATACATATATATATATACACACACACACATGTACAGTATATATATATATATATATATATATATATATATATATATATATATATATATATATATATATATATAAACATACATACATATATACATATATATATATATATATATATATATATATATATATATATATATATATATATATATATATATATATATATATATATATATATATATAAACATACATATATATACATATATATATATATATATATATATATATATATATAGATAGATATATGTGTGTGTGTGTGTGTGTGTGTATGGGTCTACTTCAGCTGGCCTAAATCTCATTTGACTGACACCCATTAGACTGATACCGAATTGACCTATTTTTCATTTGACCTAAAACTCATTTGACTGACTCTCATTTCACTGCCAAGTTACAATGCAGAATTTCAACATACTAAATCTTAAACCATAGACAAGCACACTTAGAACACCAATAACTAATCCTTTTCAGAACTTAAAAAATGCTTACTACCCTCTTAACTGAAATGGGACAATGTACAACCAAACTAGGTGGGGCTGTGCCCCCCACATCCCCCTAATTATCTATGCTTACTCCAAGATCGCACTACAGTGTGGAAAAGGGCATATACATTTAACTTGCCTTACAGTACTCTACACGCTGCTGCTACTGCTGGGAATGCACAAAACATTTGCAAATTACTTTAGATTCTTCCCATAAAAATGTAAATAGAAAAACCCACATTTAGAAACACTACAGTACTATTTTCTACATGACTATCGGAATTCTAACAGTCGGCACTATAAGTTACATTAATTCTTTTTATCACAAGCAAGTCACAGGTTAAGGAAAACCCACAAGAAGTCTATCCCCTGGATTCAGCAAGCTCTGCACGGAGTGCAGGAATAGTGCAACAGCTGGTGCAGGCAATATGGCCGATGAGCGATCCAGGAACAAGCTTCCGGGACATGCACGAGTGCTCCTACACTATTCCTGCATGGACACTACTACTACGTGCTAATTACCCCATTTGCAGGTAAAAAAAACATGTAAATGAGGTGAATTAGCAATCAAGGAAGCAGGCAGGTGTCTGTGCAGGAACAGTGTAACCTGCAGAAATGCATTTGGTTACTAACCGAATACATTTCTGCAAATTGTAAAGCAGAAGCATGACAGCTCCAAAGAAAGCATGTAATCAATGTAGTAGGCATGCCAATGGCCAAATATATGGCCATTGGCATGAAAAATAGTTGCAAAATTATAAAAAATCACTTTTATTTTGTTTTGGGCGATTTCGTTCATTTAAGTGTAGGGCAACGGTGCGCAAACAGGATCTGCACGAAAATAAGAAAAAAAGTTGGAAATAAGATTTTAAACCCAAATCAGCATTTTTCCATGATAGTTAATGGCATGCATAAGACAACAATACCAGGGAATAGTGGTTGCTAAGGGGCAAGGCTCAGTGTGAGTGTGGTAATTATGAATTCACATTCTGTTTTATGCAAATGAGGGGATTGATATTGAATTACAGAATTCCTCTCAGTGTTAGCTTGCACCCAACCCTGTAGGTGCAGCAACACCATGGTATAAGTATAAGAGGTAAATGACCTCATAAGGGGGAGTGTCCTTCATACTGTAAGCTTATTGGAGCTCTGTGGCCAGTGTTTGCCCTTAGCTAAGCACAGCTAAGGAAGGGGGTGTTTCTGAAGTTGCCTAGCAATGTTTACATTGCCTAAACGGGTGTGCGTGCTGTGCACCGGGTTTAAAAAAAACACACAGGAAATAGTAGCTCTGTTCACATCTGAGCACTGGGTATGCGCATCGTGCCTCGGGGCTTAAACAGGAAGGCAATGGGAAGGGAAAACAGCAGTAGGAAGGCAATCAAAGAGAACTAGCATAGCTGGCAGATGAAATGTATCAGAATCAGCCAACTACACATGGAACAGCCTAGCACACTATTATAAACTATGCAAACGCCTTTCACTCTGTTTTTTCCCCCACAAACTTTACACCACCAGTGTACACAGACGGGGAAATTTTACCTGACAAAACTAGCAAAATGTTAGGGGCTGCTGTTGCTGTCATACATCAATATGTGGAATAGACTGAAAGTAGTGAGGATGTGAATGCTGATGATCAACCCACAGGGAGGAGAAGGGGAAGAGTGTACAGACCCAGGGTAACCTACCAGGGGCTACATGAGCTGGAGATGGTGAAGCCCTAAAGGGTGGACAGGGACATTCTCCAGCAAATTGTTGAGCTGTGGCGGCCACGCCTCACACACAGAACCAACATAGGGGAACCCATCACAGTGGATACCAAGGATTGTGTAGTCTTAAGAATACTAGCCAGAGGTACCTTCCAAAAGCCAACTGGGGATATCATGGGGATCTCACAGGCATTACCATCCAGGGTAATCCACCATTTCCTGGATGTTATGTCAGCACATGCCAGTGAGCACATATATTTCCTCAACACCCATGAGGCATTGACCAGCAATACGCATCTCTTACACCAAATAGCAGAATATCCTGAGGTAGTGATTGCTATAGACTGAACGCACATACACATCAAAGCACCACCCGGCAAGCAGGGTAGGGTCTACATAAACCATAAGGGATTCCCCTCCATCAACTGCCAGGTCATGTGTGATATCCTGAATGTGTGTGCTGGCAGGCCTGGAAGTTATCACAGCTCCCACATCTGGCATATGACGCAACTGCACCAGACATTTGCCAGTGGCGACATCCCATATAGCCACCTAGTGGGGGATGCTGGTTATGCACTGGAGCCTTGGCTGATGACACCCATCAGAAATGCACAGACACTCGAACAAGAACTCCATAATGAGGCACACTCACAAACCAGAATCATAATAGAGCATGTGTTTTGGATGCTCAAGTCACGGTTCCACTACCTGGACATATCTGGTGGAACCTTGCAATACCCCCCAGCTACATGTACACAGATGTTCATAGTATGTGCTATGCTACACAATATGATCCTGCAGAAACAGCTACAGCAGGAACAGCATGGGGCAAGGCCACACAGTCCCCCACCATTGCCAAGGCCATCACAGGCACAGAGGGACTCGGAAGAAAAACTTGAGCCTGCCCATGTAGGCAGAAAGAGGCGTGCACAGTATGCCCAGGCTTTGGCAAAGAGGCAACACATAGCACATACACCGACATGGTAGGGACCCAGGAAATTACACCTCTCTGTCACTCACTCATACAGTAAAAGGGATGCCAAGCATGACACTACCTTTACTTTACCATGTACAGGGAGTGTACTATGTACATCTGACATAGTCAGCCCACCAGCACCATCCTCAATACTGGCACAGCCACAAGGTAAGTCACTCTTCCTATCAATTGCTGAATAGAGTAGTATGCTCTGATAGTTGTATCTATGGTATGGATGTGAGCATGCAAGGGAATCGGGTGGCTGAATGGGATGGCAGCAGATAGTGGACACCTATATGAGCAGCATGAAATCCATAACAAATAATGGTGTCAACATACTAGGCAGTACAAGACAAGGTGACAAATCCCACTGCAGTACATGTGGTGGCCCAAATGTGTGTCCATAGGACACACAGATGCATGTCAGTAAGGCTCACATACCCAACACCAGCCTCAGCCATCAGCACAGGTGTAGATGACCATAAAGAAAGCCTGGACTAAGGTCCCCAATTGCTGGCAATGGTGAACAGCCCACTGCAGACCTACACAGACAGACTACAACAAGTCTGGCAGTTGTATGTTAGTTCTGAAGAGTAAGAAGTCTGAAAATAAAATGTAGGTCCATAAAACCTAAGATCTGTGCTCTACTGATATGCCTCTAGTCTGCATGATAGGTCAGAATACAAAATGAAATGGAAGCCAGCAGAGTACCTGAAATACCAGTACAGTCATAGCAAATGTTTAAAGTCATCAGGTGTGCCCCCCAATCCTGTGTAGAAATGCAATAACATGTAAGTGTGGGTTTAATAACAGTGGAGCACAGTTATCTGAGCTGGCCCAATTTACAGGATAGATTGTTGCATGTGTACAATATGCAGGGGTCCATGTGTTAGGTTGTTGTGTGTTCAATATTTTCTGGAAGTGGTCAGCATTTAGGCATGGAGGGTTGTGTCACGGTAGCCTATGGCCAGTACTGTTGATGACAGGGCCATGTTCTGACAACTGCAGTGCCAATCACAATGCTTCTCAGCAATACCCATGTTAGCAGTTGTCATACTCACTGTCCAGATGTCAATATCTGTCACCATCTGAAAGATGGACATGCCATGAATATGGGCCCAGACATACACACAGTACACAGGTGGAAGTACCCTAGACAGAGTACATAAAATGTAACTGTCAACTGCACACACCTTTGGAATTGTACATACAGGTTAGCAGCATGTTACTTGTCTGTGTAGTATGGAATACTGATGTAGTCTGGCCAATCAGTGGCAGACCTCAAAAGGCAAAGTTATGAAGTAATGAGAGACTGCCTATGTCCCTGCACATGGAAGCATAAGGGGAATGTCCCAGGTGTATCTGTGAGTCAGCTGCAAGAAGCTTCTATATCACACATGCACTCAGATCACCTCACCATCAGCCACAGGTTTATCACAGGTCATATCCCTGCTGTTGGGAATGAGTAGAGTATGACCCCCACTTCTGTATGGGAATACCCACAGACTGCAGCTTGCTGAAGAGGTGTTCCATGCAGGTGTGTCCCTAGCTGTAAGCAGTACCCTGTCAGCATCCAGACCAATGGATTAACATGGAAAGGAACTATTGCCATTAAAACCTTGCACACTTACCCTGTCACCCCAGGGGAATCCAGTGGCTTGCAGCCCAGGAATGTAGGAGTGACAGAATGCACTGGCCTGCTACAAATGGCCTGCATCACTACCAAATGGCCTACAGTCCTCTGTCAAAGGCCTGTGCCTCACCCGTAGTGCCAATATATGTTATCTCATGGGGTCCCAACTAACAACATAACACAGTCCACAGAACACAAATGCAAGGCCATGTTCACAAATCCCAGTAGCATACTCCCCATGTCCTACTGCATGAACTGTGGACAAACCCCTAAATGCCACTGGGATGAAGGGACAACTATAGGGATACTTCTCAGATATCACTTGCATAATGTTAGGAAGAGGATAGAATAACAGAGTGGGGGGTATAGAAGCATGGACGTCATGAAGTGTGTAAGGTCTGAAACTCTGATGTGTGCCCATATTACCACTGCCTGCAAACCCAGTAATGGGTGACTACAAACCTGCTCATAAACCACAATGTGAAGGGGAACTGACCAAATAAATGAGCCCTGCCTCTGGGTAACCTGGGTGAATCTGCACAGCTGAGAGGTATGGCCACAGCAGGATATGGCTATTCTGTTACATCGATATATGTACAAGCAGGGGATCCTCAGACCACAGTACTAAGGTGCTGGACCATTTACACAGAGCCATCAGCAAGTGTCTGCATCTACCCCTCCAGAATGGCATGAGTGTGCAAGAATGTGTAGACTGCAGGCCACAATACTGGACACATCTTCATTCATCTTGCATTTCCCAGGAAATAACTGAGAAAATAAGTATATCTGTCAGTAGCTGATGACATAATACATCACAGTGTAAAACAATACATTTGTCTGAATATCTCTGCTAACACCAACCATGTAATACAAGCAGCACAGACACAATAGTTACAGTATCCCAATATCTGTCTCCCATTGTGACTCCATATTGTCAACCTATCTACAGATATCCTGCAGAAACAGGTTGCTAGCTGTAGGTGTAGAACACCAAACCCTGGACTGGAGTACAACCTACCTGGAATGGATTGACACACTCAATACAGAAGGTCATACTGGGCATGCTCCTACAGTTAGAGAAATGAAGTCCATGTCTGACAACACAGTGGACTATACATATCTGTCAGTCATAGATGTCTGTGCACACACACCACATTGTACACCATTCATGCTTTGCACACACATTGGATAGGAATACTCACCACATATCCAAGGTCAACACACTATAATATGTCAAACATACACACACACAGATGTGGGGAAGAGAGAGACAGACAGTAACAGAGAGATTTGCATCATGAGGCCTGTCCCACCCACCACACATCCAATTGGCCAATATCACATGATGTGCTGAAGTCAATCACTGTAGACATTGCTTTTGGTAGCCCTCAGCCCTATAGTGTCTATGGTGCTTATAACTGTGTAACACAATAGTACAAATCACTATTCATTTAGCATTTGTATACCCAGTCCTGTCAAATGTAAAGTTGTGTGTGACTGAGTGTGTGTGTGTGTGTGTGTGTGTGTGTGTGTGTGTGTGTGTGTGTGTGTGTGTGTGTGTGTGTGTGTGTGTTTCCAGAGGAATGACTTATAACCCATTCACACACACTGCACTTCCCATTGCCCATGTTAGTACTCCTGCTGATGTCAGTCACCTTGAAATAACCCTCTGGCCAAGTCTCAGCCCTGTAAGCTGTGGGGTGCTTGTGATAGTGTGTAATACTGCAGTATAAAAAACTAGTTAGGTAGGAGTTCTAATCCCAGACATGGCAGCTGTGAAAGTGTGTATGTGTGTGGAGATGAATGATTTTGAGGCCATTCACAGTCACTACACCTCACATTGCCCTACTTTAGCATGCCTGCTGATGTCAGTCACCTTGAAATAACCCTTTGGGCATATGCCAGCCCCATAAGATCTGTGGCACTTGTGATAACTGCGTAATGCTATAATGTCGCATTCTAGGTAGGTAGGAGTTCTAAGCCCTGGTGTTTGGTGTGTGAATGATTTTGAGGCCATTCACAGTTACTACACCTCCCACTGCCCTACTTTAGCATTCTTGCTCATGCTAATGTCAGTCACCTTGAAATAACCCTTTGGACAAGTACCAGTCCCATAAGCTCCATGGTGCTTGTGATAACTGTGTAATGCTATAGTGCAGCGTACTAGTTAGGTAGTAGGTTTTTTTCCCAGAGATGGCAACTATGAAACTGTGTGTTTGTGTGAGAGAGTGTGTGTGTCTTTGATGATACCCGATTTTATGGACATTGACACTTACTACTCTCCCCTTACCCCTCCTTTAGTACTGCCGCTGAAGTTAGTCACCTTCAAAGATACCTCTGGAGAACTCCCCAACATATAAGCAGTGGTGCTTGCAATAACTTCCTAATCCTATAGTGTACCATACTAGTTAGGTAGGAGTGCTAATCCCAGAGATGGCAACTGTGAAACTGTGTGTGTTTGTGTGAGAGAGTGTGTGTGTCTTTGATGATACCTGATTATATGGACATTGACACTTACTACTTTCCCCTTACCCCTCCTTTAGCACTGCTGCTGATGTTAGTAACCTTCAACGATACCTTGGTATAGCTCTCCAACCTGTAAGTTCCATGGTACTTGTCATAAATGCGGAGCAATGTTGTAGCTGTGACTACATAGGTATGGGTTTGAATCTCATTCCATGGCAAGTGTTTGTGTGTGTACATATGTATGTCTGTACTTCAAAGGTTTTGGCCCCATTTACTCCCAGTACACATCTTAGAGCCTGACTTTAGCAGATATCATCCACCTTAGAAGTACCTGTTGCCAACCCTAAACCATGTAAGGTCAGTGGAGCATGTGGTAAATGTGTAACATAATGGTCTGTAAAGATTGTTAAACAGAGGTTTGAACCTCACCCCTTGCAAATGTAGATGTGTGTGTAGGGTAAAATTATTTTTGGAATTTCTCACCCACTACATCACCCAATGCCAGTATTTACAAGAGGTGGTGATGTTCCTCACCTTAGAAGTACCTTGGGCCAACATCTATCCTATAAGCTCTGACACATGGGCGATAAATGTGGTACACTATAGTAGAAATACATAGATAGGTAGGGGGTTATGTGTGTGTGTGTGTGTGTGTGTGTGTGTGTGTGTGTGTGTGTGTGTGTGTGTGTGTGTGTGTGTCTGTCATCAGTATCCTGTGTGGGGGTTGCACAGGATCCATTCTAGAGCGGGTTTTGCTAAATTATTATTTTGAGGACCTAGTATATGTCACAATGTCCACCTTACAAGAACAACAGATGTCAAACTCTGGAGAGGTTGGTGTAGACAATCCATAGCCCTACATGTGACATCATGGATTGGAGAACAATATAGGCAACCCTTCTATTACTTAGAGAACACTCTCTACCCACATCTCATACACAAACACACTTGGCTAGGCAACAATGTAGTTCCCTGCATATTGCCACACAGATAGTAACCACGGTGTGATTGCAGTGGACTACATGCCTGTTGACCACAACAGTGCCACTGACATCAGAAAGCACTTTGATGTGTTACATCTCCTGACTGATTGTGTGCTATCCAGCAAGTAAAAGCACATGGCACCCTATTCCATCCTCTCAGTAGGCAAATAAATGTGTATAGTGTCCCTTTTGCTATGCTCCCCACTGGACGCTTACAACAACTGTAGAGTCTGCAAATGTACCCCAAAAAGGAAATACCATGCCTTATACATATGCCCTGCATGGACAGATGCCACTAACTCCACTGAATACTTATATCATGCTATCAGTGTAAGTGCAAGCACGACCTCAGTTACATAGCCAGGTCTCAACAAATGAAGTCAGGAATGCTACATCAGAAGATAACAATCTGTCCACACAACATGCCCCAGAGACCTCAAGTACACTTCCACACATCAAAGAACATGCGTGTGGGACATGTGCACTACCCAGACACTGTCCATGTCATGGAATATAGATCACATACATGGGAAACAGTGCCCATCACCGGCCACCTACAATAGTAACCCAGATGAGTGGATGGTGAATATAATACCCACCCCTGGGGACCATTCCAGGGACAACAACCTTGAAGCCACACTGGGGACTATTATCATGTGGCCTGATGTCAGTGTAATTCTTTGGCCTAGCCTTGTACAGCACCTGTAAAGCAATGAATCTATGCATCTCAGTACTGGCAAGTGTGTGTGTGTGTGTGTGTGTGTGTGTGTGTGTGTGTGTGTGTGTGTGTGTGTGTGTGTGTGTGTGTGTGTGTGTGTGTGGAGAGGAATGATTTTGAAGCCATTCACACTCACTAAACCTCCCATTGCCCTACTTTAGCATGCCTGCTGCTGGTGTCATTCACCTTGAAATAACCCTTTGGCCATGTTTCAGCCTTATAAGCTTTGTCACACTTGTGATAAATTCGTAATACTGTAGTGTAACAAATTAGTTACATAGGAGTTCTAATCCTGATACTGCCAACTGTGATAATGAGTGTGTTTCTGTGAAAGAGTGTGTGTGTGGCTTTGTTGACACTTGATTTTTGTGGACAGTCACACTTACTACACTTCCCTTACCCCTCCTTTAGCACTGCTGCTGATTTTACTCACCTTCAAAGATACCTTTGGACAGCTCTCCAACATGTAAGCTCTGTGGTGCATGCAATACCTGTGTAACACTGTCATAACAGTACATAATAAGGTAGGGGTTTGAAACTCAGTACTGGTAAGTGTGTGTCTGTGTGTGTGTCATCAGTATTCTCTGTAGGTGTTGGAGTGATTGTGCAATGACAGAATCCATTGCAGTGTGGGTTTTGCCACATCATTATACTGAGGACCTATAAGCCTCAATATCCACATTACAAGGCCAACAGTTTTCAAACACTGTAGAGGTTGTTGTAGACAATCCACAACCATAAATGTGTACAGCCATATGCAATTACTATGTGACAGTATGGATGAGTAAACAATATAGGCAACTGTTACAATATCCAGATACCACTCTCCACCTATGGATCATACACAAACACGCTTGGCTCTTCCTTCCTTTCTTACTTTCTTACTTTCTCTCTGTTTCTCTCTCTCTCTCTCTCTCTCTCTCCTTCTCTAGTGGATATGGAAAAGTACATTTGTTTTGCATAGGCAGCAGCTTGACTTTTGTAGGTAATGCTCATGATCACCTGATGGCCTGTGCACGAATTGGAGTCCCCCACTTGCTAATTGCATGTGGAACAGCTGTGGTATCATTCCTATAGCTAATTGCATGGAAACACACTCCTATAACTAAGCACTTCATGTGGGTGTTGGCCCTTTTCCTCACTGTGAACAGGAATTCATGTGGGTGTCTGACAAACAGCATCACAGAGGGTAGTTGGGAATACCCCTTACAACATACACTGTGGAGACAGGCCAACAAACAGGAGGGGGATGTTCCAGACATGGGGAAAGAATTTAAGTATTGCTATTCTACAATTGAAGTAATGTTGGTTTAACAGGGTTTGTGTGGATATGGCTGTTCTACATGATTTACAGTCTGGCATGACCGTGTTATGTAGCTGAGGAAACTCTCACCTGTAGGGCTATCTGCAGACTGGCCAGAGTTTGGAGTCTTAGATGTGGTGTGTTACTCACACATTTCCTATCTTTAGAGATGCAGTAGCTTACTCTGATGATTGCAGTCAGTACATGGTGACATCCATGTTAGTTACTGAGTTCATATCCATCAGAAGAGATATGTCACAACATACCCTGTTACACCAGGAATTTTCCCAGTTTATCACAGCAATATGTCAATATTGGCCCTGAGTTTGTGCCTTTGTCCATATGTCATACAGTAAGAGATGCATATGTACAGTATGCCATTATTTACTGACATCATTCCTGATAACAAGTGATATATCAGACTTCTAGACATGTTATGTATAGTAGGCTTTATATTTGAGTACAAAACCTGGATATTCTGTTGTAGTCTGTACAGTAGTGAGGTCTGTGTACTTATTGTGATTGTTGACAGAGTGTCAGTATTGCATAACAGTGTATTGTGAATATGTTACGTGGCCTGTGTACAGACTATGGTATATGTTAGTGTTCTTTGTCCTGTTCTATCTGACGTTGCATGCTGCTCCAGTTTCTGGTACCCTATCAGCGTATATGTTTGTAGGGCCAGACTGAGACATGTTCCATACCACAGTCAGGCATAAGACTACACTGTGAATTGGGCCAGTATATGTAGGGTTAGTGTGTGAGTGGCAAATATGAGGATGGTTTCACACAGTCCATATACTGTACTGTTAATTAGGCTTACCATAATGTGACTGTGACTGTGCTGAGATTGGTTGTGGGTATGCACTTTCACACTGGTGTCTGTTACTCCATGCGGTTGCATGCCTGTAGTGCCTGCTATATTTGTAAGTACATGTGTATTCCCCCATAGGAAACTTGGGTCATTGCTGTAGCAGTCTGCCTTTAGTTTACACAGTGCTTTGTGACATGCCTAGCAGCTCAGCGTATTTACCTAGTGTGATGTTATGTCCAGATATTTGTCATATGTACTGTTGCCTGGCCACCATATGTGTAGTGTATTTGTGAAAAAGCAGTAGGATGCTGTGAAGATGTATGTCACTAACTAGTGGGAAGTATGTGGGCTTGGGATCTCTGCTGCTCCAGTTAATATGTGTTAGAACAGACAGGAGAGTGTGAATGCATCAACTGTGTGAGCTTATCTGTTCCAGTATTTGTGTGATATCCCCATTTTCTTGGCTGTAAACATCCCCTTTTTCAGGCTTGGTCCACACGTCTTGCACTAAGGAGTTCTGTGTATACCTCTAGACTGACCAGATTGTGTCAGACTGTCCATGTTTATTGGTCATATTTCTACTGTATTCCACAGGATCATTACTGTGATTTGTGTGGTACTTCACTTGTTGTTGTTGTCTTTTGGCTTTTCCCGGTTAGGGGTCGCCACAGCAGAACTCCGGTCCGCTAATGATTGGCAGTAGATTTTAACGAACGTCGAGGTGCCAGCTCGACATTCAACCTTCAACAAAGGCACACCCATTTATGCATGTCTATGATGATTTTATGATGGCTGTCAGTAACTGATGGCATACATGTCAGTATCAGAAATGACTTCCTACACATGTCTGTTGACACAACCCTTGTTACTGCAGCAACATTCTACATTTATACCTGAAATACTTACATTACATTCCCTTTCACTAAGAGTTTCTGACTTATGGTGCTGAGGTATGACTCCACTACATGTTGTGGGCATAGGCACACCTATGTTTACCAACTCCAGGATTGCACTACAATGGGGAAGAGGACATATACCCTGCCAGTATCATCGTCAATGACATTAAACTGGCTAACTGATTATTTCCTGATGTGATATTTTGGCAATTTGGTCTGGGTGGAATTACATAGGCCATAATTAGTTCACTGCAAAATGAAGTGCATCTATGTGAACAGTATTCTCTGTGTATTGCATTACAATTGTCCACTGTAGAAGAGCAGCTAACATCAGCCACCATGCACTCACCTGTATACACCCTATCAGCCAAGTGGCACATGCAGTAACTGTTATACAGACCTGTTACCTGTGTTCAGCTGCATCCGGGATATGACACAGTCAATGTGTTACCACAGTGCTACACCCCTTGTAGTACAGGACAGCAGACCAGCATCCTGCTGACACATAGACACCTAGAACACAAACAGAATACATTATGGAGACCGCAATCAGTCAATGTTAATAACAGCTATAATGCATCATGGCTAGACAGCTACACACCCTGACATGTAAGCATTAATCATTCCATCTGAAAACACGTTAAACAGCATTACATTTCTAAACCTTAGGACATTCACCCTGTGCATCAGAACCATATCAGCATGTCCATGCATTGACGGTATGGATGACAGGGATGTGGAACAGGTATCATCATATGCACAGGGTGTGTTGCAGGTATGCCAGAGGCCTAGGCTGAGCTGTTTGGCTGACATCATGTGTGTGTGTTAGGGGGTTCTTTATTAAATGGGCTGTGCAGATGTGATGTGTGTAGGTATTGAGGTGCCCTAGCTGTGTTGATGAAGTGTGTGTATGTATGCACACATGTCTGCCATGTGGCTGCCCTATACAAGGGTTTGTTGGACAGCTGCAGACTGTACATGGCAGGGTGTACAGTTCACTGTCTTTGGCCATGGACATGGGAACTGCGCCTTCTAGGGGTTTCATGGGCACTACCAGACAGAAGCTCAAATATGCTACTCTCCCCTGATGATGACAATTGTCCACTGGATCCGCTTCTCTGTTGGGACCGACCAGGACCATGTGCACGTGGACTGCTGCATTGTGGTGTGGACAGCAGCCCCCCTGCAGTGCTGTTGCTGGTACTGCCACTACGGGAGTGGCCGTGAGTTGTTACACGTCCACGTAGACCTCCATCTGTTGGGGTTTCTGACCAACGTCCATGTGACTGCTGCCCTACTCCCACCACATGCTCTACCACAGACACCACATGGTCGAGGATTCCCACCATCTCACCCAACCGTCTATCCAGGACCTCTGCAAAATAACGGTGGGCACCTGCAAGATCACTGATGTTGTCAAGTACAGCAGAATGAGTAGCACTCTGAAGCCTCAGACTCTGTCTGGTGTAACATTCCATATGTGCCTGTGCCTCCATGATGGCCCAAAACATGCATCTGGTGACACCTGCTGTGGCACTTAGCCGGGGGCATGATGGCAAGCAGCCATCCTACAAGCAACCCTGTACATCTGTCTGTGTGGTACCTCGATGGTCATCTGGCTATGACTGCTGTGTACAGACACACTTGCCATAGTCCCCACACTGTCCTGTCCCATGACACCACCCACCAACTGTCCCTCATCTATGGCCACTGGTGATGAGGTATGTATGGGAACTGAGACTGTGTGATGGGATGGGGTGGATAAAAGTGGGATGTCAACCGATGGCACAACTTCAGCCCCTGACACCACTGCCTGTGCCTCACCATGCCTATCATCATTGTCAGAATCTGTATGGACAGTAACATCAGTTTGCCTGCAGGATGGACCCTGACCCACCTCGCCACCTATAAGGGGCAAACAAAACATGTAATTTAAGACCTGTACAATATGGTTTACCTCTATACACACACACACACACACACACACACACACACACACACACACACACACACACACACACACACACACTTACAGGTGAGGTGGCACAAAAATATTACACAGACCTCTCATTACCCAACAATCAACATGCATGACATATGGCACTCAACAGCATGCACTGCAGCCATACTCAATCCTTGTTGCCAACATTATACATCTCTGTGATGCATGAGTTTTGTTAGTAGGTGATGCCCCTTCCCCTGGATGACACTGCACCCATGTACACAGTATTGCAGTGCACCTGTACAGCACACTGGCATGTACTGTGCACCATACCTCATGAGTGTATACACCATTACTGAATGTGTATATTTGTGGCAGTTATGTTTGCTCTGTTGCTCACAGCCCCTATGTGTTTGTCTGATACATACATGGGATGATATGAGGACTGATGTCAATAGTTAATGCCTGACCTCTGATTTGCAGATCTCATCATCAGCCCTGCATGTATGAGCAATAAAATCCAATTACATTGACATCCTTCAAAGCTTAATGTGGATACGAAGAGTGTACACACCCTTGTTGACATACCAGCCTCTTCCATGGTATGCAATGGGGCCACAATACTGCATATGTTAACATTACACAAACCTGATATGTGACATATGACCTGTGCAATCCAATGCAGTATCAAACAAATGTGTTGGTCATGCAGATGCTGAATGAGATGCATACAATATGTGGGTTGCATAAGTGTAAACACCCTTAACACAATGTTTTTTGCAGCACCTGTTAAGTGAACTACAGCAGTCACTATTCCTGGAAAGGGTATACTAGCATGGCCCATCTTCACTTGTCATTATTTGGTCACTCCACCCTTCAAATGTCCCCCAACTCTGCTGGATTGCAAGGTTAGCTCATGTGCACAGCCCTTGGTGGTCACACAGTGGCTTCACTATTGCTGTGGAGTAAGGGTTATGACTGATACAATTCATGACCTTTACTGTGTTCAGATACAGCCATTCTTAGCGAGCTTTGGATGTATGCTTCAGTTCACTGTTGCATTTCAGGATGACATCCCTCCCCATCCTCAGCCTTATTGCAGATGCTTCATAACTATGGGCCACACATGAGTGTTATTTTACAGTGTTCCAAATTCCAAATGTCATGTCTACTGGCCTAGTTCCTGCTAATGAACAGCAAACCTAAAGGTGTACACTGACATCAGGAAGGTAAAAATGGGGATGGTGGCCCTGAGGTGGAGTGAGGTGCTGCCTGTGGACCACATGTATCTTTATGAGTACTGCCTGTAGGTTTCAGCCTTGGTCACATGACACCATTAAACATTGCAACACATGCCTTTGGGAGACTTGATGTTAGGCATATGCTATCTGTAGAGAGCCCTGGATGATGTTGCCTGTGGAACAACTCTTCTGTCTGATTACCCTAACCCATAAGCCACACTTATGCAGATTCCAGGTGATTATCGACACAGGTACTGCACAAGCAGTACTTGCTAGACATTCCAGCAAGTCCCTCAGTGTCGCTGCATGTTTCTTGGTAGTCTCCATGACCAGTTTGCAACATGTGTTGTCATGTGTTTTGGATGAGCATCTGTTTATTTTATACATTGATGTTATCCCATACTTCATACACACATACATGACTGTCTGCACTGTTTGCCATGGTATATGCAATGTTGAGGTAAGGCTACTTTTCCCACTCCTATGTGCTACCTTTTGGATATGGGATCCATTTCATAGGTAGGTTCATAGGTTCATAGGTAGGTATTAGGCTATCGGCCCAAGGGTCTAAGTAAGCCTAGCCAACAAGTTTCCCTGGCTTACGCCAACCATGAAAGTTATTTTCCTGTGCCTCTGTCGAGCAGAGTCACTGAAGTGATCCCTGGGGTGTATTTCCTATTTCCCATCCACTTATCAAGATTTTTCTTGAAGTTTGCTAATGAGGAACTTTGCTTGACATAGATGGGTATCTTGTTCCAGAGTATGGGAAGTCTCTGGGACAGGAATCTATCCCTCCAGCATATCCTGTTTATTGTGGTGACAAGGTTTAGGTTGCTAGAGTGTGTATCTCAGAGGGATTGAGATTTCGTTAGGTGTAGCATGTCCAACAGCTCTGGGTTTGACATAGCTTTATATGTTAGGCAGAGATCACCTCGGAGTAGGCAATATACTGCGGAGTAAAGCTGGAGTTTTTTGAGACGGTCTGTGTGGAGCATCTGTTTGAGGCCAGTAATCCTCTTTGTGAGGTTCTTCTGTGGCCTTACCAGCTGCTGCAGATGTCTTGTGAGATACATTCCAAAAAGGGCATTGTACTCTATAATGGGTCTAATGAGTGTCGAGTAGAAGGGAACAATTACCTGTTTTTGCCTAGATGAGAACCTTTCTGTGATGAGGTGTGCCATGTTGAAGGATTTCCTGACTACTGTGGCGATGTGATTATCAGAGGAGAGACTACTGTCCACCTGGGTCCCCAGGTCTCTTATCACACATTCGACATGAAGTAGACTGCCACCTATGTGGTAGTTCATGGGTACAGAGCTTTTACCAAAGGGGATGACAATGCACTTTTTGGCATTGAGGTTGAGGCCATGGCTCTGACACCAGGCATCTGTCTCAGTGAGGCCCTTCTGTAGGATGACCACAGCATTTGGGGACTCAACTATGGCTCCTAGTTTGCAGCCATCTGTGAACTTTGCTAGCCAAAGGCCTTCTGTGTTAGCCTGTACTTCAGTTCAGAGAAGCAGATACCAAACAGGAGAGGTCCCAGGACTGAACCCTGTGTTATTCCACTTGTCACTGGTTTGAAGTCAGATTTGGAGTCTGCAACTTTTACAGTGTGGGTTCTGTCAGTGAGCCAATTGGCAACCCATCTTGTGACATGGGGATTTATACCTAGTTTAGTGAGTTTAGCTATAATTCCAGAATGGGGGATGGTGTTGAAAGCCTTCGCGAGATTAAAATAGGCTGTGTGAACCACCTTACCCTCGTCTACAGCTTTGGTGACTGCCTCAAAAAAGTTGATCAAGTTCAGGAGGCATGCTCTGCCTTTCACAAACCCGAACTGGGTGGTGTCCAGAGTTTGGAGGTTACCAATGTCTTTGTTTATGACTTCCATGTTGATACATTCTTCCATGGCCTTACAAACCAGGCTCATCAGGCTAATAGCACAATAGTTCCTGGGATCAGTTGTTGCTCCACCTTTGTGGAGTGGAATAACTGTTGCTGTGCACCATTCAGTGGGCAGAAAGCCTGATGTGAGACTATGATTGAACATGGTGCTTAGGTGGGAAGCCAGTTTGTTCTGAAGTTCATGTAAAACGCAGCCTGGGATGTTGTCCTGTCCCATAGATGCTGTGATTTTGGCTTTAGAGAGTTCAGCTTTTACCTGCGTAGTTGTGATTACATGGACTCTGCATTCTTTCTGTATAGATATGAGCCCTTTAGTGGGTGAGAGGGGGGTAAAGTTAGCACTGAACCTATCTGCCAGGATGTTGGTAATATCAATTGATTCTGTAATTTTTATGCCATTGTGCTGTAATTCAGAGAAGATCTGAGTGTTGCCATTGAGATTCTTGACATAGCTATAGAATGCTTTGTGGTTGTCCCTAGAATCAGTGGCAATTTTGTTTTTGTAGCTAGCTTTGGAGGATCTTATAAGGGATCTCAGCTTCTTACTGAGGCTGACCAGGGAACTCCTCCACTCATGGGATTTTACTCTCTTTTGAAACAGTTTCTTCCTTCTGTTGTAGAGTTTGTTTATGGCATGGGACCACCAGATTGGCTTCCATTTTTTGGAGGATAGCATCGTGGTTCTGTTTGGGATAGCACAATCCTTGCACTCGTGTAAGTGGTTATAGAGTGCATCTGTGTAGGATTCAGCACTCGTAACTGTATTGTCCATCTGCATGGGTGTCATGAAGTTCATCACTTCTGTCTTAAGAACCATGAAGTTGGCTTTGGAAAAATTGTTTACTGTGATTTCCTTAATAGAGTGTGGGGGTGGGATGTGGATATATAGGGTGATTATCTTATGGTCGGATGTGACTTCAGGTGTGGAACACCGGTCACTCATGTTGGTAATGACTAGGTCTAGGATATTGTTGCCCCTGATGTGTGCAAGCCATGGCTGCCTCTGTTGCAGGTGAGTGGGCAAATGTAATGGACATATTTCCTGGACAGCAGACCATCACTTGGTGTGACATTGAGGCCCTGTACTTGATGGAAGGTGTGTACTCAAGAAGAGTGAATGCTGTCAGTACCTCACAAGATGCTTCCACAATATGTTATTTGGAGTGTGTGCACACATATGCTTCCAGTGTATGTTAAGGTATCTATTCCCCATATTTGTTGTCTTGACATATGATTCCATATTACACATTCATTGCTAATGTTAGAATCACATTACAGGTTGTAAAAGGTGTGGAATGTGGTATTGTAATTTGCCATTGTTTAGATCATGAACAGTTGCCATTGTAATAGTGGTATATACACTGTTGTAGCCACTGTATAAGGGTAATGTTTCAGACATGTCCCTACTGTAGGCCATTTGTCCCACCATTATGTTTATCTCTGTCCACACATCTTGCACTGGCAGGTTGTTAGGTATACTGCAGGACCCTTCAGATATGCCACCATGGTGACCACTGTGATGTAGTGCAGTTAAAAGCAACAATAAGTGAACATGTATAGCATGCATTATGAGTAGGTGTGTTACAGGTGTGCATGGCAAGTAGCATGGCCATAACATGGCTGTTGTATTGGGAAACCTGAACAAAACAACTCCATACTCACCAGCTACAGGCTGCTGTCCCAGTTGTATACCCGAAGGACCTAAATAGTTGTGTGAGAGATGTAATGTTAGTAGCCACACCTGTGGCATTGGTACAGGGTGGGAGCAGCATTTCAGCACATCAACAGTACAAACCCACAATACTAAAGATTTGCACATCTGTTCATTACTATACAGCAGCAAAAGATTATCTTATCTGACATATGCATGTTGATACTTTACAAATGAAAATGGATATGCAACAGTGATCTACTAATGTGCCCTGGGGCCTTACTTGCATGCTCATCATCCATTGTGTGGGTGGCACCCACCTCCACAATGCTGTCTTCAGCTTGTTGGCTTGGCTGGTGGGCGGGTGCCCCAAGGCTGGCGAGGAGCTCCTCAGCATGTGTCAGTGGGGGTTGGATGGTATGCTCCCACCTGTGGCTAGATGGCCCCTCCTAACTGCAGTGGCATGCTGATGGGTGTGGCAGATAAGATCCATGCAGTGATGATGCACCTGCTCATAATTGCAGTTGTGCAGGCTGACATCGTTTACCCTGTGGACGAGCTCGTTCCACAGGATGGTCCTCTCCTGCAGATTCTGGGCCCTGTGCCCGAATAGGATGGCATGATGGACTATGAGGAACTGGACTATAGCATCATTTTCCAAGGGTGTGTATGCAGGCAGGCATTCCTGGGACATTGTACCTGGAAGACACAAACAGGGGAAAAAGGTTAGAGGACCTCATACAGTTGTCCACGTGCACATCAACAGTGGGTATTACTTGCAAATAATCCAGACTATACCATAACACTGAAAGCTATTATGGCTTGTACATCTTGTATTCCACTCCTGGCCCTGACCTGTCCAGTTCCCCCAGTGTTGGACACTTAATGGCATACTCCAGTACACACCATTCATTTCTGTGTAGAGGGATGACAGTGGCTATCTTCCATGTGGATGGTGTGTGGATGGTGGCATGTGCGTGTTTGACTGTATTGTGTGACGGAACTGTGAACACATGTTTGTGTAAATGTAGGAGGCAAACTGTGATGTTCTCATGCCCCACTGAGACTTGCTGTTGTTGCCATTAGTCGGCATTATGTCCATGCTCACCACTGATGTGGGCAGGAGTGTGGGCGATGTGCATATCCCCTTGTACTACTGTTGTGGACAGGGTGCCACTGTTCCCTCCTATCCTGTCTGATACAGGTTCCCTGTATCCATGGCATGTGTGTATGAGGTGTGCTTTACCCCCAGTACAGGTTGACTTGTGTTACTGGCTCTGAGACTGCATACATATGTGTAGACATGGTTGCAACTGGCCTTGGTGGTTTGCATATGTCTGATATCTAGTCATAGTCACCCTTACAGGAGGTCACCTGTAAACCTACATGCTTGCTCAGATAGCGGTGCACTTGCTTCCAAGTTGTGGTCTGCACCTAGTTGTCATTGTACAGCCACTATAGCAACCTATTATGTGCTTTGTGCCTTGGCAGTGTCCACCAAGGGGGATTACTCTATCGTTGTTGGGGGATGGTCGTACAGATAAGATACTGCTGATTCCATATAGCTACAGTGGATATGAAGTGTACACACCCCTGTTAAAATGCATGGTACTTATGCAATTGGAACATGACCCCACCAAAGCACATGTCAACACAGTCCCCACCTGTGATGTGTCCTATAGCCTGCTCAGTTCAAAAGGAAACATAACAACCTGTCATGTGACAACATATAGGTTCATAGGTGTGTACTAGGCAAATGGCCCTGGAGCCTTTATAACCTTAGCCCATGGGATTACCCTGGTATCGTTCCACCCAACCATAGTTCCCAGCACCTCTGTCGAGTAAAGACATTGGAGTGATCCCTGTGGTAAATATTCTATTTCCCATCCACTCATCAAGATTTTTATTGTAGAGGGCCAGTGAGGTGGTCTGCTTGACATGTATGGGAAGTCTAGTCCATAGCATGGGAAGTCTCTGGGTTATGAACCTGTCCCTCCAGCATATGAGAAGTAATACTCAGTACAGTAAGACAGTTGAATGTTTGTGCACACTGTTACACTGATATGTTGTGTAAACACCTACTCAGATGATTACAGCATCCAATTGTCTTGGTTTGTAAGCTGATGTCATATTACATCTTCACTTGGCAATTGTTGCTCACCTTCCATGAAACAGCTTTGTTTCTTTTGAAATAGAATTTTACAGGTTATGGGTCATATGTGAGGTGAGAAAAGTTTTGACAAGATTCACACTACACCTTTCTAAACATACTGGAAAATATTAAGATACAACCAAACACACTACTACTGGGTGATTTCAACTACCCTGCCATTAACTGGGAAAACTACTCAGGTATCAACACCTTTTCCCAACGGTTCTTGAAATTCATAAATTCCAACTCCATGGATCAACTAATCCATTATCCCAGCAGGGGCTCCAATATCCTAGACCTGGTCATTACCAACATGGGAGATAGATGCTCCACACCAGTTGTCACCCCCTCATTGGTCAGGTCTGACCATAAGCAAATCACCCTTGACATCCACATCCCACCCCTACCCCCCAGTAAGGAAACCTCTGTAAAAAACTTCTCCAAAGCCAACTTCATGCTACTCAAGTCAGAAGTGAAAAACTTAATGACACCCATGCAGATGGGATCTGAACATTCGACTGCTGAATCCTACACTAAGGCACTGTATCAGCACATCCACTCGTGCATGAATCCTGCCATCCCAAATAGAACCAAGATGCTCTTCTCCGAAAAAAGGAAGCCTATATGGTGGCCCCCTGCCATAAACAAACTATAGAACAGAAGGAAGAAACTGTTGCAGGAAAGAGGAAAATCCCAGGATGGAAAAAACTCCCTTACCAGCCTCAGTAAGGAGCTGAGATCCCTCATAAAATCCTCCAAAGCTAGTTATGAAAATAAAATTGCCAAAGATTCCAAAGACAACCACAAGGCATTCTATAGTTATGTCAAGAATCTAAATGGCAATGCTCAGATCTGCTCTGAACTACAACAGAATGTCATTAAATATACAGATCCCAAGGATATTGCCAATATCCTGGCAGATCGATTTAGTGCCAACTTCACCCCTCTCTCATCTCCAAAAGGGCCCATCTCTATACCAAAAGATTGCCAAATTCTGGTAATCACAGCCACACAGGTAGAAACTGCACCGTCCAAAGCTAAGACTACAGCATCCATGGGACCAGATGACATCCCGGACTGTGTACTACATGAACTACAAAATGAACTGGTACTTCACCTAAGTGTTATATTTAATCAAAGCCTCACTTCAGCCTTCATGCCCACTGAGTGGCGCACAGCTACAGTTATCCCACTCCACAAAGGGGGGATCCACCTTGGATCCTGGGAACTACTATCCCATCAATCTGATGAGCCTGATCTGCAAGGGCATGGAATGCATTATCATGGAACTTATAAACAAAGACATTGGCAACCTTCAAACACTGGAACCCACCCAGTTTGGGTTCGTGAAGGGCCAGTCTTGTCTCCTGAACTTGATTGACTGCTTCAAATCAGTCTCCAGAGCTGTGGATGAGGGTAAGATGGTCCACACAGCCTATCTGGACCTCACCAAGGCCTTCTACACCACCACCCACTCTGGAATCATAGATAAACTTACTAAGCTGGGCATAAATCTCTATGTCACTCAATCGGTTGCCAACTGGCTTACTGACAGAACCCAGACTGTAAAAGTAGCCGACTCCAAATTCAGCTCCAGACAAGTGACAAGTGGAGTACCTCAGGGTTCAGTTCTGGGACTGCTCCTGTTTGGCATCTACTTCTCTGAAGTACAGGCCAACACTAAGGGACTCTGGCTAACAAAGTTCGCAGATGACTGCAAACTGGGAGCCATTATTGAATCCCCAAATGATGTGGATATGCTACAAAAGTGCCTTACAAAAACAGATGCTTGGTGCCAGAGCCATGGGCTCAAGCTTAATGCCAAGAAATGTATAATTATTCCCTTTGGGAAAAAACATGTACCCATGAATTACCACATAGGTGGCAGTATTCTAAACACCGAGAGTGTGATGAGAGACTTAGGGACACAGGTGGACAGTGGTCTCACCTTCGATAACCACATTGCCACAACAGTCAGGAAATCCTTCTATGTGGCACACTTCATCACTAAGGGCTTTTCATCCAGGAAAAAAGGAGGTCATTGTCCCACTGTACTTATCCCTCATTAGACCGATTATAGAGTACAATGCCCCATTTGGTATGTACCTCACAAGACATCTGCAACAGCTGGAAAGGCCGCAGAAATACTTCACTAAAAGAATCACAGGCCTAAAGCAGATGTCCTATGCTGACCATCTAAAAAATCTCCAGCTATACTATGTGGCATATTGTCTACTCAGAGGCGATTTCTGCTTAACATACAAGGCCATGTCAAACTCTGAGCTGTTGAACATGCTCCACTTAAAGAAATCCCAATCCCTTAGAGCCACGTGCTCCAGGGATCTAAACCTTGTCATCACAATGAACAAAACATGCTGGAGGGATAGGTTCCTGACCCAGAGACTCCCCATACTCTGGAATAGACTACCCATACATGTCAAGCAGAGCACCTCATTGACCCTTTTCAAAAGGAACCTTGATGATTGGATGGGAAATAGGAAATTCACCTTGGGGATCATGCCAGTCGCCCTGCTAGACAGGGGTCCAGGGAAGTAAATATTGCGGGAAGAAATATCCAGGGAATTGTTATGGCTAGGCTTGTCTAGGCCATAGGGCTGATAGCCTAGTACCAACCTATGAACCTATGAACCTATGAACATGACTTCCTGCAGTCTCATTGGCATACAGCACACAAACCTGTCATTCCAACAGGGGTGTGTACACTTTGATATCCAGTGTATATGGGTGTTGATATAGCTGTTAGTGATAGGCATGGACAGTGGGTCATAACACAGTTGTACACTTATCTGATTACGATGTGATAAGCATGCCTTCTGTAGTACCCATATCAGTGTTTTGGCAATGCAACAATCAGCAATCAGTAGCAGTACACATTTTATTTTGTTGTATGCAGTGACAGTGCGGGCGTTGTCCCTTTACCTTTCCTGTATGGAGGACATCCTTCCTGTGTGTGGGCAGTGATCTTACAAACATCAGGTAGCTATACCTTTTACAACAGGACTTGTGCACACAGACCAGATGCATGTTTGTATAAGGTTCCAGACCTAGGGACAGTGTGTGAGTATTGATGTTATATGCATTGAATACTGCTAGTTTTACAGGGTTTGTGTGTACATGATAGTTTTGCATGGAATGCAGTCTGTCTGCATAGCTCTCAAATGTGGGCCTATCCACATGATGGCCAGAGAACTGGCTGATATGTTTTGTCTGTTCCCCACACAGGTCGTGCCCCTGACATATCAATGGCATTCTCTCCATCGATTGCGATCAGTACATGGCAACATCTATTTGTGTTTCTGACTTCATATTCCTGAGTAAGGGTATGTTGCAATCAATCCTGTAACACTAGCAACTTTCACAGTGTATAACAGCAATATTTCAAATATGGTCTTGTGTTTCAGCCTCTATCCTCCACCTATATACCAGACTTTGTCCAGATGTCATGCAGTAGAAGGTTGATAGTTAATGGTCTATCATTATTTAGTGATGACATTCCTGCTATTATTCCAGTGATGTTGTGGACTCCCACACAAGTTGTGGGGTACGGTCCATATATATGAGGGCTACAGCTGGACAAAACATGTGTGACCCTGTACAGTCTGGAAGCCAGTGTATGGAGAACACTGTTATATGCCCTTGTAAGACATTTTATGAGGGAGTGGTATTAAATATTTTTAACCAAGGCTGTTACAACATGTGAGGGATATCAGTAATAAGAAACATTAAGGTATATGGTTGTATATTGTCATATGTTTCACCATGGGAACAGTGGTGGGCTAGAGTTTACTGTCTTGCACACAGTTCTGTTTGTCAGTGTGGTAGTGACGTTTTAAGTTAAGCATTGTTATGTAACGGGTACATTTACATCCCCCTAGGGGGTTGAGTACAGAGTGTAATTGGAGGTTGTTGATTTACATCTGTAATTAAGTGTTGATTGATTCTCATCTTCAAGGCAAGTGTGTTTTTCAGTGTTCTGCTACTTGAAGGCTTTAGCCTAGACAGCAAAGTATGTTATGTTTTGCAGATTACTGTATATATATGTTTTTTTTGAGAGTTGCATTAATCAGTTATTATGTGTTTTAAACACCTAAATGCTATAAGAAATGGCATAAGAAACTGAAATAGTACACAAATAAACACACACATATATATATATATATATATATATATATATATATATATATATATATACAAACTGAGTGTGGTGTCATGTCCTTTGCATTGTGTGTGGGTATATGTTTCATGCAATAATTCTCATTTGTAGGAAAGAATCAGACACTGGCCATTTGAAAAAGTAGCAACTGTAGGAATAATGGCTGTTTGATATGCTGTGCACCCTCTATATATACTCTCTAGATATGTATAAGTATATATAAGTATTTATATATTTATATATGTATGTTTATGTGTGTGTGTGTGTGTTTGTGTGTGTGTGTGTGTTTGTGTGTGTTTCATTAGAATGTTTAGTACTTCCACATTGTACATTCCCTATGGTAGACTGACTGTTCTGTTAGAGAAATCATCCCAACTTCTTACAGCTGAGATGGCTTACTGGTAACTTGGTGTGGCTCTATGTTGTGTAGGGCCCTGGGTTCAAGTCTTGCAAGTGCTGGTTATTTTGTTGCAAGGCAGATCAGTTCAGCTGTGGAGGAAGGGATAATGGCAATAATTACAAGAGATCCCTATTTTGGGCCCCTTCACCCCCATTTACAGTGCCTTTAGTCAGATGATTTGCAGTGAGAGGTTCAGAGTATGGATCCGATGTCTGAATGCAATACACACACACACATATATGTGTATGTATATATATATATATATATATATATATATATATATATATATATATATATACACACACATATATATGTGTATGTAGATATATATATATAAAAATATATATATATATATATATATATATATATATATATATATATATATATATGTTTATATATATATATATATATATATATATATATATATATATATATATATATATATATATATATACACATACATATACATACATAAATACTTTTTCCCTACTGTTGAAGGACTATGCTGCATGATATGTTTGAGAGAACATCACACATATCTACAGGTCAAATGGCTTAGTGGTAACTTGGTTTGCAGGGTGCTGGGTTTGAGACTTGCATGGGCTGATTATTTTGTTGCTGGGCAGAACAAGGGCTGTTGGATACAGAGTGATTAAGGCGCTTTTAAGCAGTTGGAAGCAGGTTTGTGTGAGTTTGCGCGGAGTTAAGCAATGCTTACTTCCGGTTAAATAGGCTTACAAACAGTTAGCCTGAAAAGTGTTTACTCTGTGTAGGCATTGCTTATCACCATGCAAACCAGCTTAAACCCGATTACTACTGTTAAAAGTGTTTACTCCTGCTTACCCCCACACTAATTTGTTTAAAAGAAAAGAAAAAAAAGTGATAGGAAAGTGGTGAAAAAGGGAGCACAAAGAGGGAAAGACAATAGAGAAAGTAGCTAGGGATGTGCAGGACAGGTGTAGAGAAGGTCTATAGATGTCAATTTCTTCTACAACAGCTATGCATATAAACTGAATTTGGAGGCATATTTGGACACTCATACCCCTGATAGAGGGGTGAGGGCAACAATAATGTGTTGTGAAGCAAATTAGACCAGATTACATTTGTCCAGTGGACATGTGTGAAATGTACAGCTATGTATAGGGCAAACTTTTTTTATGGGAACCGATTGCCCCTTTTTTTAAGGTGAGAGTGGGATGTTGGGGAAGGAAGTAGGTATGTTTGGGGAGGTAGTTTGGGTAGGAAGACAGATGAGACAGACAAGACAGCATACAGGGGCAGTATATGAGACATGTGGGGGGTAAACACCTTGGATGGGGAGGGGTGTTTAGAAATCAGAACCCATGAGCCCCCAAATGGAAACAGTGGGACTGAGATCCCCACCCATGGGCAGTCACCATTGCACTTTCATGGCTCTGAAGGCGGCTGTGCTGTGGGCTGAGCAAAAGGGGCAGGCTGACCCTCTAAATGTACCATGTGGCCCACAAGCTGGCATAGCAGATCTCCAACCTCCCTTCGGAGATCACTATGCACTAATCCCCAAACCTGACTTTGGTTGACAGGATCCTGTCCGAGCCTGCTCCCAGGGGGGAAAAGCCCCATCCCTTGAGTCGGTTCCACCCAAAGGTGGTGCAGGACCAGCAAAAGAGGAGGTCCCGGGGTGGGTCCCAGATGTGCTGGGGCCTGGTGCCATGGCCAGCTGAGGGGGGAGACGTGTGTCCACTGGGACTGGCCTTCCCAAATGTGCTATGGTGTTGCAGTTTTAGAACATATGTGGGTTAGTAATAGTCAACACAATCCAAGATTAGTTATAACAGCAATCATAGATATTCCCATTGACCCAAAACATCAGATTTGGAACAGTTGCATAGCAAACAGAACACATGCATATATGGAACCACAGTGGCCATTACAACAGCATGCAGGTTACATTGTTAGCAACAGGCCACCAATGATAGTATTTCAACATGGAACATTAATAGAAACACATTTCAATATTTGTTGAACAATAGGACATATGTCCCAACTGTAAGTTTGGAGTAAACATGCCCATTGATTTGTGTGTTTAGATTATTGTTGCAGATATGGTGGGGGGAGAGAGAGATGCCAATTAACAACTTATATATCCTTGCAGTACTCACAACTTTAATGATCACTGCTCTAATCATTACTCTACAGGTATTATTACAATACTCTATGGCTTTGGTTTGGGCAGTGGTATGTTTGTATATAGTGTATACTTGAACTGTCTTATAGCTAAATTCTACTTCTCTTATCCGGTAGACCTGTGGAGGGAATGTTTGTTAACACTACCTGACTATTTCTACACATATTCCGAGATTCCTAGTTGTAATTATGCACATACCTCTCAATCTTGTAATGCACAACATCTGGACAAAGCTTGACAACATGGGGGTACAAAAAGGGTCATATTTTGAATATTGCTCCTATAAACTTTTAGACAGTAGCTAGAGTAACATGATTTGTTTTAATATGCATTTTCTGAAGGATTTGTCCTCTGAAAATCAAATGTATGTCATTATTTAGTAACTACAATTCTGAGATCACCCCAGTGATTTGCCAGGGAGACAGAGGAACAGGCCAAAAATATGAGCCAATAATCTGGACATTCTGCGCAAATCTGTACAGTTGAGAGGTATGATTATGCATACAGCTTACTACCATTCCCAGGATTCAAACCATGGCTGTGTGTGCTAAAAATGCAACAATTAGAGTTTCATCAGAGTGAACTATTTAGAAACTGCTGTCTGTTTTTTCAGTGTTTTCTAAGTCTCTTTTCTTTATACAATCAGATCTTGTACTTATGACAGTCTTATACAGACATGCATAGAATTAGTTTTATGGACCATAGTGTGAGTAACAGTGGTTAACACAACACTACTATTCAGAGACTGCAACACTAAATGCCATGCAATACCAGAGTAAAGACAACCAGTCCAGGATTTAGAACTTTATTGCCAGGCAGTTACAGATTTATTGAAATATCACCTATATGGGACTATTACTTTCATATTGTCTGGTTTATTCAGTACAACCCATACACAGTTTTTATACTGCCAGGTGACTTTCTACTACTTTATATTTATTTGGTATGACTACTACAAGCAGGATTGTTACTCAACAGACTCACGACGCAGCCTTTGCAGCCTACTGGCATGGGCTTCCTGATTTACAGCCTGCTCAGCTGCAGCTGTAAAGGGACTAGAGAAATATTTAGGCATACATATCCATCACATGCACAGGCTGGACTTTGGTAAACAGTTATTGATATGAGTACTTACACACTGCTGGGACAACACCCCTCTGCCTTGCTTCTTGGACCCATTCATCCAAGAGCTCCCTCTTTCTCCGTTTCAAGTCTGCATTGTGGTGCCAGACCTGTTCACCAGTCCGAGGAATACCAGTGGCACTAGTGAGATCACGGGTGAGATTGCTCCAGGCTTCCTCTTTATATTGGGAGCCCTGGTACTGGCCCTGCAGCAGTCTCTCATCATGGTTATTTACCAGGCATCCTACCATGACCTTGGACTCCTGTATGCCCCAGCGCTGCACCCGTAAGCACATACCCTCGCCAACACCTGTCATACTGCCTACAGGGGGAAGCTGCAACCAGTTATGAGCAGTATTCCCACCTGCAGGGTTTAAATTTGGCTGATTTCCCACCATTTGTCATGACTGGATGGTTTTGAATATGCTGAGCTAAGCTAAGCTACAGGCAAACCTGCTTAGCTAAGGTTGGCAGTACTTAAAGGGACAGGTTCAGCACTGCTTACCAATGGGCAAATTCACTTAGCTGGGCTACTCATTGCTTAGCAGTCATATTTCCACAATGCTTGCACCTGGTAAGCAGAACTGTGCAATGCTTAGCATTGCTTATTTTTTATTTTATAGACTATCTGCTGTATGGGATGGATTCATCATTCATTACATATTATACATTTGTTTACTGTCCCTGACATCCCCCAATGTGCTTTTATTACATTTATTCATGTGTGACTATACTGTATGGGAGACTTGTGTTTATATGAGGGTTTCACAACTGTATTAAACTGATAGCTCACATCTGGACCTACTATAGTACTCTGGTTAACAAATATATGTTATTTATTAGCTAAGTATAAAAAAAATGTTTATGTACTGCTTTCACATGTAAAATGCAAATTGGTAACAGTGGGGATTAAACCAGGAATGGCTGTTTATAAAGCATATACTCTAACCACTACACTATTACAGTACTATTTAAGTTGGATGTCTCTTGCTATTTAAATTCTTGTGCTGTTTAGGTGGGACTAAGCGTAGCTAAGCAACGGGCACACCCTCGCAGCTACACTTAAACTTTATCGCATTTATAAAAAACAAATACTTGCATTTTTTTATTTGTAACATTCAGAATATCCCTGCTAATGCTGAACCTGTTATTCTATCAACTTTCTGCTTTGTGGGACGATTGTCCCTTTTGGCTTTGTCCACGTTCCTTATTCTGATGGGTTTGGAGGTGTGCGCTATGTGCTTATGCTAAGTGTGCCTTGGTAGAGACAATTGTCCCTTATGGCTTTGACCAGATTTCTTATCCTGACGGCTTGGTGGTGTTATGAGCATTCTCATTCATTTAAATTGCCGAAAGGCAATTCTGGAGTGCAGGGGGTGTGTATATTGTGAGATCTCTGCCCTCAGACACACTACCTGCTCTCGTACATGGAACCATGTCTGTTTTACAGCACAGCAGCGCCTTCATACATATGCATGATGCACTGCTATGCTGAATGGGAACAGTCCCTGCTGTGCAGGAATAACTTATTCCTGCACAGCTGCTTGCTGAATCCGGGGGTATGTCTTAAATGTCAGTCAAATGGTAGTTAGTCAAATGAGTTTTAGGTAAAATTAAATTTAGGTCAATTTGGTGTCAGTCAAATGAGATTTAGGTCAACTGAAGTAGACCCTTGTATGCACAGGATAATTGCCTGATAAATGTATTGTGCATGATTTATTTACCTGTTTCCAAACTAAGTTATGGCACTATGATGTGGCAACTGTTGAAGCACTCTCAAACTGTAGCAGTAGCATCTATTCTCCTGCTTTATCCACACTATCCTCATATTTGTATCTTTTACACCCTCCTATCTCCTCATTACTTCCTTTGACTTATCTTTGTCTCCTTCTACTAGCTTCATCCTCTTTTTTTTTCTCTCTTCAGAGCATACTCAAGCAAATCTGCAGTCTTCATCTACCACTCCACCCATACAGTATAAGAAGGAATCAGTACTGCAAACTAAATAAGGATATACATTTTTGAGCCTCAAGAGCAGGGTCAGTTCACCCAGTCATTCTACTTGTATGGTTTATGAGAGTGAAGCTATTACATTAGCAGTATTTCTTAGTAGTTCTCAGCGTGCTAATAAAACTTGACTGTTGTAGCCTTGTGCCCCCCCACCAGCTAGTACAGTAATCATAACTGTCCAATTGACAGTATACATTTATCTCAGATCCCTGTGACTAAATTAACCATCATGCAGCCCTCTCAGTGCTTTCTGCCTTAGTTTGTATCACTTAGAGGCCCACCTGTTTATTTGCATCTCTATACATTCCCCTTCATTGCTAATGTATCTCCCTACTCTAATTTGTGCATAAACTGGTAACTAATCAGCAAGTCAATGTTAAGACACACTCCCAACCTTAATAAACTTTGCTGTCTCTTCTCTCTTTCACTTTACAGGTAGTTTGAATTATTACTTTCCCCCTCTGAGGCCTTCAATGATTTCCACTGATTTCCACTGATTGCCACTCTGGTTTTTTTGCATTCCACCTGGTTTACATCCCTTGTGCTATCTCCCTCCCCCAATACTAAGTCTATATTAGAATCCTGTTGAGCATGGAGCCATCTTTAAATTTTTAGTCTCCCACCAGGACACAAGTGCTCTTCAGTAATTACATTCTGCTTGCTGGTAAGTCATTAGACCTCAGGAATTTGTTTAAAGTGTTCAGATTTGTAAAGTAATACTTACTTTTTTCTCTTGTCTCGGTGGGCTCTGCCCTGCTCCGTTCACCCTCGCTAATGCTCGGGCTCTCTCTGCTCCCCTGCCCTGCCCCCTATTTCCTCCCGCCCCCACTACCTCTACATTTATAGTAATCACAGCCACACGAACAGCTCACTTCCACCAATCACAGCTCCTCAAGTCATATCACATTATACCACACCAACTTGCTTCACACAAAATACTCCCAATCACTCTCATTCCCACTAGGAATTTTTATATCACCCACACCACTTTCCCCATCCACATATAATGCAACCCTATAATTCCTATTCAGACCCCCCCCACCTAAAACCAACTTAAACATTATAACCATGACTATCACACAACTAAGTCTAGTCTGTCTTCTCATAATTCTTTACAACACCACAAGTTATCACTCTAGCAATATCCCTAAACATAGTAGCATAATACTACATTATGCACTCTCATATAGAGGCACCACACATTATAATAATATCTGTCCAAAATTGTTCAAGAACTACATAATGGACCAATTCAGAACTAACGACATATGCTCTCATTCCTACTCCAAAAAAAAAAACACAATGCTTTCTCACACTCCTCACCAAACGCCAACATCTGTATTACCATTTTAACACCAGGCTCACCATAAGTGGGGATATCCACCCCAACTCAGGCCCAAATCCATCCTGTCCAACACAAACTGCTCCAACACAAATGTCAGAACATAACCCCCACTATCTTCATCCCTGTGCAAATCAACAACAGCAGCAAAACCAGCCATCTTTTAATGCTAAATATTAATATTAGAAGTATTAAAAATAAAATTGCTGAACTCCAGGCCACAATAGCACACTACTCCCCAGACATAGTTGCTTTAACAGAAACCTGGCTAAATAAAAACATAGCTAACTCAGAAGTTCTCCCTACTGGCTACAATATCATTAGACAAGACAGACCACTTCGTAAAGGGGGTGGAACTGCCTTACTGTACAAGTCCAACTTAACTGTATGTCAATTACCAAACTCTTACCCCTTCCCCAATAATTGGGACATACTTATCTCACAACGTCAACTTCACCCTAAAAAGGTCATGACCACAATTGTGATCTATATCCCACCTGGTAATACACCTGCTAGCCTTGAAGAATTCTTATCCTGGTGTTCTTCCACATACTCACAAGAAACCCTTATTCTGGGGGACTTCAACCTAGATTGGTTCACCTGTATATCAGAACCACCAAGTAATCTAATAAATCTCCATGGCTACCAGCAGCTTGTCCAAATTCCAACTAGATGTGATAAAACATCTAAAAGGGAATCCATCCTTGACTGGGTCCTAACTAACAAACCCAAATTGTACCCTCACATAGGCAGTCTCCCAGACACCTTAAGTGACCACAACATAATATACTTTAAACATAGTAGAACAAGCATATGCAAAACCACTAACTATATATCCATTAGAAACACAAAAAAATTCTCTCCTGAGGTTCTCAACACTTTACTCGGTAACTGTGATTGGACCCACCTAAAAACCTTCCCACTTGACAAGGCTGTAGCATATTTCAACAAAACATTTCTACAACACCAAGACACTGTTGCTCCATTGCACAAAATCAAGGTTACAACCTCTACAAACCCCTGGCTCAGTAAAGAAACCAAACAAATCCTCAAGTCCAGAGACACTACCTGGCTTTACTATAAAAAAACAAAGAAACACAAAGCCTAACTAAATACCAAGAACTGCACAACTGTGCAAAAAAATGCATTAGGCTGGACAAAAAAATCCTACTACACAACATTACAAACTAAATACCAACACAACCCCCCAAAATTTTGGAAAAATGTAAACCAGCTACTAAAATCCACCCAAAAGGCTGCCCCCAAACCAACCACCCCTGACACTAAAGTTCCCATCGAAACACAATTCATCTCCCACTTTGTGAACTCAATTCTATCCTTAGTATCACAGGATTGTTCCTTCTTCACTATCCCCCCAACACAAATAACATTAATACAAGCTTTACCCTCAAAACAGTTTCCACCACTTCAATCAAAAGCATGCTCTCCAAACTAAAAACTTCATCAACAGCAGCCGACCTACTCCCCAGCTATTTCTTGAAACTCACAGCAGATGCTATTGCTTTTCCAGTCTCCACTCTCATAAACAAATCAGTTGTTGAAAACTATGTGCCCAAACTCTGGAAAATATCCTATGTTACACCCATACATAAAGGCGGGACCTCCACTGAACTTAATAACTACAGACCCATTGCTTTACTCTCCCCACTGGCCAAACTCCTAGAAAAATGCATCCATACCCAGATGCTAAACTATCTCCTAGACAGCAACATCCTGTCACCTACTCAGCATGGTTTCAGACCTGCCCATAGTACCACTACAGCCCTCCTCTGCTTCAGAGATGCAGTAAACCATCTCAAAAATGAAGGCCTACAAGTGTCAGCTCTTTTTTTTTGGATATGTCCAAAGCATTTGACACAGTCTCACACCAAATCCTGCTAAACAAACTAAACCAATATTACCTATCAAATTCCACTCTTACCTGGTTCCAGAGCTACTTAACTGACAGGTACCAAACTGTGAAATGGGAACATTCTCTCTCTTCTTAGCTGACCATAACTATAGGAGTCCCACAGGGTTCTATCTTAGGACCACTACTATTCACAGTCTTCACAAATGACCTCCATACCTCCCCACAGCATGCATCTATCATTCAATATGCAGATGACACTACCTTAAGCTGTGCTGCACAAAACATTCCCACCCTTCTGCAAACAACTCAACCAGCATTCTCTGACGTTGAAAACTACCTTACCAAAGCCCAACTTATCCTCAATCCAAAGAAAACTCAGCTTATGATTATAACCAGTTCTAACAAAAACACTGATAACAATCACTTCACTATCTACTCCACAAAGGCTACTCCAATCGCTCCAGTGGCACAGGCTAAGCTATTGGGAATAACCATAGACTCCCACCTAAAATTTGATAGTCATCTCAAGTTAACTATTAAAAAAGTACATGCCAAACTTGGATCACTCTACCGTATCAAACCATTTCTTACCAACATCACAAGATCAGCTATTGCTCGCTCCCAACTTCTATCCACCCTACTGTATGCATCTCCCATTCTGACTAATCTCAGCAAAATTGAACTAAGCATAATGGAAGCCTGCTATAACAGAATTGCCTGCTTTGCTGCAAATTGCTCAAATAGATCTCATCACTGTACTGCTTTGAGACAGCTCCACTGGCTTGAACTACCCAATCTCCTAACCTACAATAAGCTTTGCTTCTGTCATTTGATCTATTACCTCCCCAATAAGTGTCCTGCCCTCAAAAACCTAGTGCAATATCACTAAGCCAAAAGGCCTCTTAGATCATCAAGAAAACTACTACTAGAAGTCACCAACAGCTACAATAGCTTTGGAAATGCACTATATAGTAGTTCAGTGGCTAAAGAATGGAACTCTGTCCCCACTAGCATTCAAAACACATCACCCAAAGCCTCCTTTAAAGACCTCATCAGGCAACATCTCAAGCAAAGTTGGCAGTGCCATGATTGCTCCCCAGGCTAGTGAAAGAGGATAAGGTATACATACTAAATCTAGAGTACTTGATAATAGTTTTCAGTCTTACTCACAAACACTGGCTAATCTACAATGTATGTACTGTACCTGTGTACTATGTATGTATTCTACCTATGTTCCAAATTTCAGCTGTACACCACAAATCTATTAATTACTTTTATTTTTAAATTAATATTTTTTTGTTTGTTCTCTCCACTGTAACTGTTGATGTGCCACATACCACTGTAAAAACATGTCTTTTGTAATTTGTGTGTATACTGATCATGTCTAAATAACTAAATGTATCTGTAATTTTTCTTTGTGGAGCTTTTCTCCCCGGGCCTCTGCTGAAAAAGGGCCTTTTCGGCTCAGTCAGACACCCCCAGTTAACAAATGTAAAATAAAATAAAATAAATAATATATATATATATATATATATATATATATATATATATATATATATATATATATTATAAATATGCATCCTTAACTGTCTATGTAAATATATGTATACACACATCTATCTATCTATCTATCTATCTATCTATCTATCTATCTATCTATCTATATGTGTGTCTGTATTTATATATATATATATATATATATATATATATATATATATATATATATATATATATATATATATATTTATATATAATACTAGTTAAATACCTGCATGTATGCATGCATATAGACATGCAGACACATGGCTAAGCAAAGATTATTTCAATAAAAAAAAATACACATATGGATTTACTCACACACTGTGAAATGCATACAGTTTTTAAAGAATGCAGTGCCCGCTTTAGGCCAAAAATCATTTTTTACTGTGCTGCTTTTGTAAAACATCCATGCAATAAAAAGTTATGGCACATTTTTCCACAATAATTGACTCACATACAGATTGCTGACCAGAGTTATCCAACCCACCTTAGATAAAGTGTGGATGGAGAACAATCCAGCAAATGAATGACTGCATACAACTGCTTGCAGGATAATCTGTTCAAATCCTTTTAGCACAGATTAGGAATTCTCTACTTTACAGCTACGTTTGCTGATATTAAATCAGGAAAACATAGGTAACCTCTGCAAGGTATACTGCAGATTACACAGTTAAAGTAAATAGCTTCTTAAATTTGGACACCAGTAACAAAATATTTGACAATGCAGCACTAGATAGTTTTAACCCCTTCCCCACCAGACAATCTGGGGACAGTATATGTGTCAAATCACAAGAGGTCATTGTAATCTGCAACATTTGGTTGTAGAAAACAAACTTTAGAAGTAGTTATATTAATTAAAAAAATATGTGAGTGAATACACAGTGAGCCCTCATCACCCGTAGCACTTTGCATTTAATAATACTGTGCAATTTATTAAATGATTCACCCACTGTATCATCTGACTGAAAAAAAAATAGTGATTGTGTTACACACTCTGCTCACAGATATATGTGATATACAGATATATAGGTAAGCAACTATGCACCTTTTTCTTCTTCTTTCTATAGCTGTTTTTAACTGTAAGCAACCTCAGAGTTGACCAGACTCACCAAGGATACTTGTGAGTATAGAAACATTACTTTTTATGAATCTTTATGTAGAATTAAACAATGCATTTTGTGTTCCATTCTGCAGCAAATAAAATTAAGGCATTCTGTCTTTTTTCAAAGTTATTCAGATATAAATAGTACATAATAGTAGAATTCCAAGTTTTGTCCTTTTTTATGGCTTATTGGAGTGCTGGATGATTTGGTTTAAACATTTGTAATACCAATAAGCAACCTTTTCAGCACAGTCAATATTAGTAACATTTTGCAGAATTATTAGTCATTGTAAATTGTACTAACATTCCATTTAGTATACCTGCTTGCTAGATGTTCAGCAGGCACTGTCAATAAAATATAAATTGATGTAACACTAAATTATGAGTACATTTACTCTCTCCATTTTGTGTGTTTCTCTGTTTCCCTCCCTCTATTTTTTATTTTAATTATGTATTGTTTCCCATTTATTGTTTTCTTCCTCTCCCTTTTAATTTCCCTTTTCTGCAAGTCCAGGGATCCCAGGAGCAGCCCAATCACAGGCCTCCCAGGTCAGAGAATGTTCTCCATCATCTTCTTCCAGCCAGGGATGTCCTTACAGTGTCATGGTGGTGGCACCTTCCCGTTGGCTCTCTGACATGGCACAGCCTGGAAGGACACATAAAGCATGACCTTTGGGATCTGGTTAATGATGTGGTTGAACAGGCAGTGGTGAAGCACATCAACCCATCTTCAGGTCATGCAGCACCACCTTCAGCATGTGCCAGACACTGACACTGAGCCACCTGAGGCCTACACTCCCACAGCAATGGGGTTTGGCATTGCAGGTCCATCAAGCAGTAGAAACATTTGCATTCCTCGTGACCAGGGTGAGAACTGCTCCAACTCCTTTTTATCTCCTTCATTCATTCATCTTCTCTTCTATACCTTTTTCTATTTCCTTCCGCAATTTCCTCTTGTATACAAAAATAAAAATGAAACATGGGGGGTCTATTCCTTGACAAAATCATAGCACCCCTCCTCTGCAGCATAATCCTTTTAATGTCTTCCTTCAGTGTGCCTCTCATTTTTTTTCTTTTGCTGCCCATTTTCCAGCAGTCCTATGTTTCGCTTTAACACCTTACAATGAACTAACCAGGGTGTCCTCATAAGGGCACCCTAATAGTAACTACGTAGCCATGTTATCTTCTTTACAATTCATTCCAAGGAGGTGCACTGAGCACCACTTTCCTTAACCACCCTCTATTTATTTATACAGGATTGCTTATTCCTGCACTCATCCACAACTTCCGAAATTAAACAAAATTAGTCCAGAGTTTTCACATTAATGGATGCATTCACACATAACTAAACCATTTTTCCATTTTAAGAAGTTGTAAAAGGTGTGTGCTCTTTTGCAAGTTTTTTATTTTGCCATACTCACTACAATCACCTGGCACTCAATGTATTTGCATATAGGCATATCTGTATTCTGTGCAGATACATGTTGCACAACTGCAAAACTTGAGACCATGATACAAATAATTATATATATTTTTTTCCTTTTGCTAAAAGACTATGAACAAATGTATTTTATGTAATGTTAAAATATGTCACATACAACAACAGTTTTAGAAAATGTGTCAGTATGAACAGTTGTATATTCCTTTCAGAATGAATCACTGTGGTGAAAGTGAAACAAGCCATCTGAAAAGTATTAATGAGCTTAATTATTTCGGCTATACTTCTAAGACATCCCTTTTTGTGACTTTTATTCTGGAATGTAGGATGATTTGGTTTAAAACTGCTGATTTCTTTCTTTCTTTCTTTATATTTATATTTGCTGACTGTGATAGAACAATGATCAGTATTGCCAATGTCAGTCTCAGCCTGGGTTCTATAAGCAATAACACAGTATTTCAGACTGGTTACATACAAAGCTGTATATATATATATATATATATATATATATATATATATATATATATATATATATATATATATATATATATATATATATATATATATATATTGGATCCCATTCTCTTAATCGACAATACAGTTTGTCAAATAACAGAAGATCGAACTCACTTCAGCGAAAGTGCACAATATCGGAAGTGCACTTTCGCTGAAGCCGGTTACAGTGGGGATAAGGAAATATATCCTTTTCCCAACAGTAGTGCGATCTCGGAGGTGGTATATTTAAGTAGGAGGGTGCGGTGGGCACAGCCCCCCACATGGGGGTGCAGGGGGGCTTGCCCCCTGCATAAACAGTTTCAAGTTAATTTTTTGTTTTTTTGATAATCGGCTTTAGCGAAAGTGCACTTTCGATATTGTGCATTTTCGCTGAAGTGGGTTCGATCTTCTGTTACTCGACAAACTGTGTTGTCGATTAAGAGAAGTAGACCCATATATATATATATATATATATATATATATATATATATATATATATATATATATATATATATATATATATACATACACACATATATATATGGGTCTCCTTCTGTTGTTCGCTACTTATATATACTAAATTGCACTACAGTGGGGAAAAGGGTATATTTCCTTATCCACACTGTACCATACTTCTGTTAACTGATTTACGCAAAAGTGCATTTTTCCTTAAGTGCACTTTCACTGAATTGGGTCTCAGCTTTACGCGAAAGTGCATTTTCGCTTAAGTGCACTTTCGCTGAACTGGGTCTCAGCTTTCTGTTGTTTGAAAAAGTGTGTTTTCAAACAACTGAAGTGGATATATATATATATATATATATATATATATATATATATATATATATATATATATATATATATATAGTTTCTGAAGTGATTGACATTGTTTTTAAGGTTTAATGTGTTCTAGAAACTGAATGTTGTTTATATATATATATATATATATATATATATATATATATATTTCTGTAAGACTAAGTTACCATAAGCAATTGAAGTATACCTATTTCATCATTCAAGTATCATTTTATTTTGTGTTACTGAAGTCATTACATTGATAGATGAGGAATTATAAGTATGTTTGACATCAAACGGCTATGTTAATATTGTCATGCATACATTGAAATTATAGGACATGTGTGTTTATTTGGTCTATTTTTGTATTTAATTTGTGCTTTATTTATTTATTTATTGACTGATTGATTAATTGATTTTGTATAAGTGGTCCTTCCTGGCCTTTTGTTATTTCCCAGGATATACATAGGGATATTTGTGGATATTTCCCATATTCATTAATAAGTGTCATATACTATTTTATATGCTCCAAACTAGCAATGCAGGTCAGTTTAATATGGGCATTTTTTATGGCCATTCAGCATGTTGATGCCACTACTGAATTATTCAACTACCTGGTATGAGTACAGATTTGACATTCATAACACTAAAGGCAGGTTTACTACTTAATGGGCAACTGATATGCAAACAAATCACTGGCATAAGGCTCAGGTTAACATCATCACATGTTTACAGTGGTGAAGAAATCATTCTGTGTTGCACAACTTATAAACAAATGTATGGAATCTAATTCAAAGGAAGTCATTGTTCCACTGTATTTGGCATTCATCATACCTATCATTGAGTGCAATGCCCCCTTTGGTATGTACCTAACCACACATATCAGACAACTGGAACATCCACAGAGTTTCCTCACTATAACAATACAGTGCGTAGGTAAAATGTCCTATGCAGACCGCCCCGCCTCAAGGCCTTGTCCCTGTATTCTGTCTCCTACAGGCTTTTGAGGGGAGATCTATGCCTGGCATACAGGGCATTGTCAGATCCCACTCTGATGGATCTCCTGCATATCCACAAAACAAACAGCGCCAGAATTACCTATTCTAAAGATGTAAATCTTACTTGTGATATAAATAGGACCTGCTGGAGAGATAGGTGTGTATCCCAGAGACTACCACATCTATGGAACAGGCAGCCCAACCATGTGAAGCAGAGTTCCTCCCTACCCAATTCAAGTGCAACTTGGACAATTGGATGGGAAACCGGAAATTCATCCCTGGTTTGACACCTATGTCTCGAATGGACACAGGTAACCTGTAAATGGTTCATCTCCCAGGCCCATGCTTACACTTATCAAGGGTATCAGAACTTGTCAGAAATTTGAATGCATGGCTAAGCTTAAAAAGTCCCTTGTGGTCATTAGCCTAGTAAATGCCTATGAACCTATGAACCTATGAGAATCAAACTCTGCACTTTGTGTCTGTAAGTTAAACATCTTTACCACTGTCCTAACCTCCTGGTCTGAATGGAGAGATAAGTCAACAAGCAAAGAAAATTAGTATTGCTGGAACTGAATTCATCCTCAAGTCTTGGTGAGTACCTTCACGAGGTGGACCCTGTTTTTCACAAAATCTCACTAAGATGACACTGATATATAGACTGTATTTTATATAGCATATATCATGGACAGAAGTAGGTTAAAAATAAAAAATATAGCTGGGTGCACAAGACCTAGGATAAAAGCATGCCTAATCCTGGTTGGCGAACCGGTGCCAGGACTGGAAATAAATGACAATGTAGAATCCTCAAGACATGGAAACATTCTTACAAGGGGGTTTAGGGCAGGCCCAATGGGAAGATAGCCCCTGTTGTAGAAGGAAGTAGCAGTCCACAAAAATCACAAAAACTAATAGGCCAAAAAAAAGCCATAAAGATGATAGAGTGGACTACTAAGGATAAGAAAGAAATTATGTGCTATTACTATTATGCAAGAAGCCCAGAATTTCCAGACAGAGGATATACAAAAGATTAGGAGAGAAATTAGAGGAAAGAAAATACTTCCACGAGAAAAACTGTCAGAAGCTTCAAATAAAAAATTGTGTTCATGAATACAACAGATTTATGAAAAACATTACATAGACCAAGAACCTTGATCTGTTTGGAAAATGAAGCATCTGAAAAACTGAGAAAATATAAAGAACAAAATGTAGAAACTTTTAAAGGGTATAAAAAGCAATACATACATGGGAAAGAAAGGTAGGTCTGATAAGGTGTAATATTTATGCAAAGCAGAAAGCCAAATTAATCAACATGAAAAAGGCAGCCCCAAAGACATTCAAAGAGAAATACAGGCAAAGGCATCCAGATACAGAAAACTTCACAAATAAAAAAGGTCACAAAGAGGGAACATAAAACAGAAGATTAATAAAGTAGAAGCTAAAAAAATAGAAGTTGGAAGTTATGGAATACTTGCAAAGTGAAGGATTTAGTGTAGAAAGTCTAACTCAGTAAAAACCACAGCAGGATAGAGTAATGGATCCCCAAATTAAGTAGAAATTAGTGAAGCGAGAAACATCTGATCAATTGCCATATGAAGATACTTTGGAGCCTTCCATAGGAAGCCAGTACAAATGTTCAGTTGGAGTTGCATAGCAAGGGGAGGAACAGGAACCTGTGGCAATTCTGACGTAGTCAATGTTGTGGAGTGATAGGCCAGGGAGTTCCCATATGAAAGAGCAATGCGTGACACAGGATGAAACTGGAAAGAAAGTGCCACAGGAAGATGCTTTGGAACTTTCTATAGAAGGACAACAGGAAATGGAGAACAAAGAATATGTCCTCAGTTTATAGGTTCATAGGTTCATAGAAAAATACTAGGTTACTGGCCCAGAGGCCCTTATAAGCCTAGCCAAAAAGTTCACCCATGTTCCCACAAAGTCAGCAGCTGTTTTCCCTGCCCAACAGAGACACAGGTGGGATCCCAGGGGTATATTTTCTGTTTGCCTTCCAGTCATCCAGGTTCCTCTTAAAGAGGACTAGTGAGGTGCTCTGCTTGACATGGGGAGGAACTTTATTCCACAGATTGGGGAGTCATTGGGACAGAAATCTATCTTGCCAACAGGTTCTATTAATTCCACATTCCAGGTTGAGACCTTGCATGTGGGTTGCATGGGTAGAGTTTGATTTACGGATATGCAGCAACTCTGTCAAGGCTGAGTCTGAGACGGACTTGTATGTCAGACACAGGTCACCTCTGAGCAGTCTGTATGAGACTGAGTAGAGGGACAGGGCTTTTACCCTATCTGTATAGGATAGGTGTTTGAGACCCTGGGTTTTCCTGGTCAGGAACCTCAGTGGTCTCTAGAACTGCTACATGTGCTTGGCAAGATACATGCCGAAGGGGGTATTGTACTCGATAATGGGTCTGACAAGGGAGGAGTACAGGAATGTCATGACCTCCTTGCTCCTGGAAGAAATACCCTTACTTATGAGATGGGTCATGTAGAAAGCCTTCTGTACAATGGAGGCAACGTGATGTTCAAAAGTCAGGTTGCTAGCAGCCTAGGTGCCCTAGTCCCTAACTACTAATTGTGTGCTTAGTACATTATTATTAATGTGGTAATTAGTGGGGATGCCATTTTTCTCAAAGGGGATAATGATGCATTTCTTGGCATTCAGTTTGAGGCCATGCTTCTGGCACCAGCCATTAGTTTGGGTAAAGCCCTCTTGGAGGATGTTTACATCACTAGGGGAATTTATGACAGTGCCCAGCTTGCAGTCATCTGCAAACTTGGTCAGCCATAGACCACTAGTTTTGGCTTGCACCTCAGAAAAGTATATCCCAAACAGTAGAGGCCCCAAGACCGATCCTTGGGGTCCACCACTTGTAACGGGTCTACTACTAGAGGTGGCATCTCCTATTTTGACTGAGTGGCTTCTGTCATTGAGCCAGTTAGCTACCCATCTGGTAACACATGGGTTGCTGCCTATCTGGGAGAGTTTATCTATTATGCCTGAGTGGGGAATAATGTTGATGGCTTTGGGTACGTCAGTGTAGGTGGTTTGCACCATTTTACCCTCATCCATGGCTTTGGTGACTGTTTTGAAGAAGTCAACCACGTTTAACAGGCATGATCTACCTTTGACAAAATCAAGCTGTGAGAAAACAAGTCTTTGGAGGTTGCCAATGTCCTTGTTTATAAGGTCCATGATAATGTGTTCCATGACCTATTAGATCAAGTTAGTTAGGTTGAAGGGCCTATAATTGCTTGGGTCAGTGGATGCTCCACCTTTATGTAGAGGGATGACAGTGGCTGTCCTCCATTCTGCTGGGAGGAAGCTGGTGCACAGGCTTTGGTTGAATAGGGTGCCTAGTGGTGCTGAGAGGTCTTGCTTGAGTTCATGTAGGACACAGCCAGGGATGTTGTCGGGTCCCATTGAGGCTCTATTTTTTTGCCTTTGAGAGGGCATTAATGACCTGCTCCCTGGTGATGAAGGGAGGACAGCAGGTGCTGGGGATGTCCTGGTTTACTGATGGAGGGACAGGTGGGTAAAGTTTTCACTGAACTTGTTTGACAGCAGATTGGCTATTTCTATGGAGTTTGTGTATGTGGTATTTTTGAAAAACAGTTCCGAGCAGATTTGGAAGATACCTTTGAGATTGTGGACTATGTGAAGAAGGCCCTGTGATTGTCCTTAGTGGATGTAGCCAATTTGGACTTGAAGTTAGCCTCAGAGGATTTCACCAGTGACCTTATCTGATTGTTCAGACAAAGCAGAGATTGCTTCCAACTTTGCACCTGCTCCTTCTTGGTCCTGGACAGCAATTTTTTTTCTTTTATTATAGAGTCTATTTATTGCTGTTGTCCACCAGACAGGTTTACTCTTCCTTGAGGAAGATGATTTGGTCCTGTCAGGTATTGCTGAGTCCATTCAGCTATATAGGTGCTAATATAGTTTTTGGTGTAATTTTGGACATTAGTGCTTGTTCCAACTGAAAGGATGGTGGCTATGAAGCTGCTTATACCTGCTCCCAGGAGGTTGTAGTCAGCTTTGGAAAAGTTTTTTTGTTTGACCCTGGCAAGGGAGGGGTGGGGTCAGGGGTGATGGTGCATTCGAAAGTGATTGCTTTATTGTCGGATCTTACTAAGGAGGATGATACTGTAGGGGTGCTACAGTGGCTACTCAAGTGGGTTAGTACCAGGTCCAGGATATTTTCACCTATTGTTGGGGTGTCGACCAGCTGATCCAATGCATTGGCATTAACAAAGTTGAGGAATCTCTTGGCACTTATTACAGAATAAGAACACTACCTTACATTACAAAATCAACATAAGCAAAACCCAAAGAAATTCTGGAGCTCTTTCAACTCTTTATTAAAGCCATATGCTAGTAATAATCCTTGCTCAGACCCAAATAAAACACTCATTGAAATTGCTGCAACCTTCAACTCCTATTTTATAGATACTATAGCCAATCTAACTGTTAATCTTTCCCAAGACCAACTTGTCCACCACAGACCCCTCCAGAGCTAACACCAGTACACCCCCTATTCCCAACTTTACTCTGTCACCTATACCCACCTTGACTATTAAAAAATTTCTTCTAAAACTCAAACAATGCACAAATGCCCCTGACAATATACCCATTAAATGCCTGCAAATCTCAGCCAACTCAATTGCTTACCCTATCAGCATACTTCTCAACAGATCTATCCAAGAATCCTATATGCCTATCATCTGGAAAAAAGCTTATATCCTCCCTCTACACAAGGGGGGCCCCAACATAGACAACACCAACTTCTGCCCTATCACTATACTATTACCCATCTCTAAAACGTCTTCACTATCTGACTCACAACTACATCCTCTTCCCCACCCAACACAGATTTGGGCCAGGACATGGTAACATCACTACCCTCATATCCTTCATGGACACTGTCAACTGAGCCCACGATGATGGTACAATTATATCTTCACTATTTGTTGATCTTTCTAAAGCTTTTGATACTATATACCACTCTCTCCTTCTAACAAAACTCTCTAACATAGGTATCTCACCTCACACTCTAAACCGGTTCACTAATTACCTCACTAACAGGCAACAATCAACTAAATGGCAGAACTCTTACTCCCCTTTCCTAAAAAACACCACTGGTGTTCCTCAAGGCTCCATTTTAGGCCCACTTCTGTTTAGCATATTTAGCAATAACTTCCACACCACACTCTCTCAAGGCTCAGTCATCTGCTACGCAGATGGCACCACTATCATCCGCACTGCAAACAACTCCTCAGAACTACACCAACTCACCCAAAATGCCCTCACCTCCACCAAAATGTGGATGTCTAATAAACCATCTTGCCCTGAACCCCAACAAAACCAAACTAGTAATCTTTGCCCCCAAAAAGTCCACACACCTACAGAAAGAGAACTTCATCATTCATTCCCTATATGGTACCACCATCGACATTGTACCTAATACAAAACTCCTAGGTGTCATCATAGATGAAAACCTGACATTCAACCTGCACATCCAGTCCAATGTCAAAAAGACACATCAAAAGCTAAGCACTCTGTACTGACACAAACATCACTCTGTACTGACACAAACATCTACTCAGTCCATCAGCCCGATTTTCCCTTGCCTCTTCTTTTCTATTACCCTCTCTTTTATATGGTGCCACTCTCCTCACCAACATTCAGTCCTCTCTAAAGTCCAAACTAGGCTCATGCTACAAAGAAAATTGCTAAGTTTGTAACTAATGCCTCTTACTCATCCCACCACTGCTTATCATTATGCAACCTAAAATGGCTTGAACTCCCCAACTATCCCACCTTTATCCAGCTAACTACAGCTCACAACCTCATTCATAATCCATCCATGTCCCCTGCTCTATCCTCTATACTTACTTTATACCAGCCTAACAGACCACTCCGATCCAACAACCAACTGCTCGTAAATGTAGAAAAACCCAAACTTTTGTCTGGCTAGATGTTTTACACCTTTACCATTGCAAAACTTTGGAACTCCCTCCCCCACAACACTTAGATACACCCTCTCAGTAACCCTCTTCAGAACATCTCTGAAACAACACCTCTCCTCATCTTGGCTGTGCACATGTGCTAACACCACATCTCATATAACCTAACTTCAACCATCACAACTATTCTCACCCCTACTGTACCACTCCGGCAAACTCCTTTCACATCCACCTGTCTTTTTATTTACTTCACCTCTCCATCCTGTCCACGTCCTTCTTCTACTAACCCTCATTGTCCTACCATTGATCCCTCCTGTTTACTTCCTTCTCTTCCTAACCCTTATAGACCTACCATTGAACAAGGTGAGACATTCAGGTACTCTAGCAGCCTACCTTAATATCATACCACCACTTATATCTGCAACAATATCCACTGACTTTGCTGATTCCTGCAACAGGACTCATATAGCCTATCGCTCAGCTATTACACCTCCTAAACATGTGAAAAGTTTAAGTACCTAGTCTCTGATTAATTCCTATATCTGCTTTGCACCCACTGCATCAAGTGTCCTTTATAAATTTTGCTAGCTGAAAACTACTCATATGGAATGTTCTCATGTATATACTCTGTATTGCTTATATAATACCTTTGATTTGAGAATGATTACTTATGTACTGTTTTTTACCAATTGTATAAGCTGCCAATAATATGTACTAAATGCCTTTATTAATGTAAATCCTGTATTGTATGTAAAATGTCTTATATGTGGAACTTTTCTCACTGGGACTCCACTAAAAATGGGCACTTCTGGCCCAGCTGGACAAATGCAAATAAAATAAAATAAATAAATAAATTCATGTTTGAGCTACAATATGTCTTCCACTCTATGGTTGGGTAGGATCAGGGTAGAGGTTTGAATCTTGATGGATTCAAATAAATCCAGATAGGTGGAGTGGGCCTCCTGAGTCATGGTTGGGGGGTCTGTAGCTAGCTATGATTTCAATAGTTTTTTTGTCAACAGTTAATGGCATCTGGAGTGTCTCCTGTGTGTCATACTGTTTGACCAGCTTGAAGGTGTGTATGTCTATGATAAATATTGAAACTCCACCTCCTTTGCCTTTGTAGCCCTCTGTTTGGGGTCTGAAAGTATGGTAGGACAAGTAGCAGGCTAAGGCTGGTGTGTTCTCTGCAGCTTTGTACCACGTTTCAGTGAGTGCACAAATGTCAGCATCTTCCAGGATGAGGAATGCTTGCAATGAGGTAGTTTCATGTTAAGACTCCTAGCGTTTAGCAGCATGGCCTTTAAATTTCATTTAGAAGAATTTTTCACATGGGTAATTTTGTCCTCATGACTTTGCCTAAAAAAGGCACTATGGGGGAGGCAAGAGCCTTTGCCAGAAGCCTGAAGCCCCATGGGAGGCAGATGAAGGACATCTCTGGCAAAGCATCATGGTCTGTCAATCATGTCCTCCCAGACTGTCAGCTACTGGATCCCCTTGGAATGACATCATAAACTAAGCCAATTGTTAAAGTCAGTCATTTCCTGTTTGTATTGCGGCATCATTCTGGGTGATGGTAGGATGCTGCTTAAGGCTAGAGACATACCTGCCTGGGACCCATATTCAGCAAGGTCAATCATGTCTCTCTTCATATAGTCCAGAGAGGTATGTCTCAAGTCATTCACACCAACATGGACTATGACAGTGTAATTACAGTACCTATTGTTGAGAGGCTTGAGTGCATGAGAGATATGGTGGATTCTAGCACCTGACAAGCAACGTACTGTGACTTTCTCCTTGTCTAGCCTGGTGAGGGGCACATCTGTGTGTCTCACGATAGAGTCTCCTATGACTAGTATGTTTGGTTTGTGGCTGAGCCTTAGAGGCTGTGAGACACAGGCATGTGCACTATGTGTGGTGCTTGGTGCGGTGGGTTGTGATGTGCATTAGTGCTTTTGCCTGGGAGGTCTCTTTTGTTTAGGTATGTTTTTGTTGAAAACTTCTACATGTGTAAGAATGTACTGTACAGGTGTGGGTGGTGTTAGAGGTGTGGTGTTTGTGGTATTTGTGCAGACAACCTTCTCATTGATTGGGGATTGGGAGGGTGGCCGAATGGTTAAGGTGTTTGCCTTACAAACACAAGGTGCAGGGTTTGAATCTCACAAGGGATACTTGGCTTGGCTTAAAATGGCTCACAAGGGCAGTTAGCTTAGTACTAATCTATGAACCTATGAACCTATGAACCTCAGCACCATATGTACTGGCTTGTGATTGAGACAGCAAGGATTCTAGGTTCTTAATGTAATTGCATCGATCTCTCACATATTGTGCTCTTAGGTGGTAGAAGAAGAGGGTTGTCTGTGTACATGAGGCAGTTGCTACACTGTCTCAGGATCCCCCACATAAACTATACTAGCAGGAGAAACCACAGGAAATTGTCTATCCATGGTTGTCAGAATCTGTGGAAGAGAAATCAAGGATGGTAGATTGGGTACTATCAGAATAGAGTACCTATAGTTGTGAGTAGAGCTGGATAAAATCATCACAGTAGTTGCAAGGAAGGGTATCATTTGCACAGGAGTGCTGGTAAGGAAAAAATGCAACTGAGATACCTCGCAATGGGTGAAAACAGCACAGGGGCAGTGCACAATGAGCAAACTAGCACAACACCCTGCAAACACAAGGTATAAATACCACAAAAGATGGAAGAATCTAGAAACTCAAATTATTACCCAATCCTCCTAACCCCTGCACTTTTAACCAATCACTTGTGCTAGGGAAGGTCAGGCAGCCCTGTTACTCTCACTAACAGAAAAGACAATCCCTTACCAGCATAAGATGGCAGCCATAAACACAGGAAACTCAACAACCAAAACAACCAAGCCTGGATACAGCAGGCCTCTATCCAAACTATGCTACCTGACTAGAACACAGAAATCTCCCAGAAAATGCACAGAAAAGTACAGATAGAGCATTCAAACAGAAAATACAACTCTCAGTATGAAAAAGCAGTTTACAGTTAAGTAATTCAATAAAAATGCAATTACAGTAATGAAACACTATCTAGCAATGAAAATGCAGTTAAAACACTAAGAAAATGCAGTGAAACAGTAAAACAAGCTTTATAGCAATGCAAAATGTAGTAGATTAGCTGTATAGCCCAACTATAAGTGTTAAGAAGTGCAATTCAATTAAATAAATGTAAAAAAAAAAACGTATTCTGCTCTTGGAGCCTCAGGGACTTTCTGCTATCTCACAATGATAAACCACCACTCCTCAGCCTAGTAAAAACAAGCACAGCCACCTGCAGACACAGGGCTTAAATACCAGAAAAGATGGAAGAATCTAGAAGCTTAAATTACTACCCAATCCTTCTTGCCCCTGCACTTTCAACAAATTGCTTGTGCTAGAGAAGGTCAGACAGCCCTGTTACTCTCACTAGCAGAGAAGACAAGGCCCTACCAGCATAAGATGGCTGCCAGAAGCACAGAAAACTCAACAAGCAAAACACCCAGGCCTGGATACAGCGGGCCTCTATCCAGACAATGCTACTTGACTAGAACACAGAAACTTCATAAAAAATGCACAGATAGAGCACTCACAAACAGAAAATGCAACTTTCAGTATGAAAAAGCAGCTTGCAGTTAAGTTATTCAATAAAAATGCAATTACAGTAATGAAACACTAGCAATGAAAATACAGTTAAAACAGTATGGAACAGTACAAAAATGCAGTAAAACAGTAAAAAAACTATAGTACAATATGTAGTAGATTAGCTATATAGCATAACTATAAGCATTAAGAAGTGCAATTCAATGCAATACATGCAAAAGGGAAAATGTATTCTGCTCTTGGAGCCTCAGGGAATTTCTGCTATGTCACAGTGATGAATCACCATGCTTCAGCCTGGTAAAAATAAGAACAGCCCCCTGCAGACAAAGTGTTTAAGTGCCAGAAAAGATGGAAGAAAATGATCTAAAAGAAGAGAAGAGTTGCTTGATTTAATACAGACTGACAGACATATTAAGATCCATGAAAGAAATAGATTACAGAAAGTCAATAAAACCCCAAAAGTTAGAAGTTTGATAAAACACATGAACAAAGTAATTAGGACTGTCCATAGAGATTTATGCAATATAACAGAAGTAAAGAGGATATAAACAGGATATGCTACTGTGCAGCTAAATTAATAACAGATAAAGTCTTACCACAAAAACACATGATAAAAAGGGAAAGGAAGGGGAGAAATCGAATGCTATCATGGAAGTAAAAAATAGAGAAAACTATAAAAGAATTAAGACAAGAAGTGTTATTGCTAGAGGAGTATAGTAGAGGGAACAGATCAACAAAAATACTCATGAAGATAGATGTGATAAAAGCAATGTACAGTATCAGAACAGGTGATGATCTGTCATGCACTATCACAAATAATAAACTAAAAATATCAGCACAGGCAGAAAAACTTAGAAGATATGCAGATAAATATAAAGGAAAAGTACAAAATAAGCAATTTATTGATGACCCAAAAAAGGTTAGATAGAGAACTGAGAAACATCTATGAAGATCCCATGGAACATAGCAAAGATGCTAAATGGATAGAAGAAGAAGAAGCAAGCAAATGTACAGGATATGAAATGGGATGAAGTAACAGCCAGAGAAATTGAAACAAAGTTAAGAAAAGCTCCAAAATGTAAATCCCCAGGCCCAGATGCAATACCTGACTTCTGGCTAAAAGTATTAATTCATAACCCAGAGGCTCCCTTCACTATGGAATAAAATCCCAGTCCAGGTTAGGCAGAGTCCCTCATTGACTCTCTTCAAGAGGAATCTTGATGAGTGGATGGGAGATCATAGGTTTACCCCGGGTATCACTTCTGTGTCACTGTTAGACAGAGGCACAGTATACTAACCTCGAAAAAGGGCATAGCAAAATTAATTTAAAATGGGTGGCAAAAGCCAAACATACTCTGGCTAGGCTTATAAATGCCCTAGGGCAGATAGCCTAGTATGAACCTATGAACCTATGAACCTATGAACATCTTTACATGAAGATTTAGCCATGAGTAAGAACTATTTATGTGCACACCCCGAACAGACACCAGCCTAGTTAACAAGAAGAAAAACAATACTCTTAATTAAGAGTGAGTCTGCAAGTTATCCTAAAAACTATAGACCAACAACTTGCCTTCCAACAAACATATCTCTCAACCTCTTAGAGCAAGAAATCTGGACAAAGCCATAAATAAAACTGTGACAAAGGCCTGAAAATAGGGGCACTTTTTAAATATTGCTTACAAACTTAAAAATTAATAGAATAGCAGGTTTTGCATTGACATCAATTTTCTAAAGCATATGAAGTCTGAAACTCAAATGTCTGTCATTATTTTTTAACTTCAGTCTTTAATGGTTTGCCACTAATTTGCCAGAAAACTACAATGATATGAAAAACAGACCAAAAATATGAGGTCAAAATCTGGACATTCTGTGAAAATCTGTACAGTTGAGAAGTATGCTGACAACATATAAACTATACACTGGAATTGATGTTGACAGAGTTTCTAGTCATTTAAAAGAAAACTCAATCATGGCAATAGAACAAAAGAGTAATAAAAGGAAGTCATATGGAACAAATGATTATTTGTTGTTAAATAAAGTCATAATTGAGAACTGCAAAAATGGGAAGAATCTAAGTATGGTATGGATAGACTGCAAACAAATTGACAATATCTCACATTATGGGATAAAAGATTGCTTACAAATGTATAAGGTACACGCTACACTGACTGATTACACTACAGCAACCACAAAACAGTGGCCAACCAGTTTGCATTTAAGCCATGATAAAGGGCACGCTGTCATCACTGCTCTTTTATCTTGCCCTTAACCCATTAAGTTGTCTGCTTAACGGATTAGGTCATGGCTACAATTTGGCTCCCAGAAAACAACAAAGTGTAAAGACTTCTTATCCTCTTTTTGTAGATGATTTAAAACTATTTAGCTCATCAGATGAAAACTGAAAGCACAACAGCAAGTGGTCAAAACTTTTTTCAGATGATATAAGAATGTCATTTGGTCTTGATAAATGTGCAAAAGCAGCCTTTAAAGCAGGAAAGTTGCAACACCAAGAAAGATCAGTTGGAACAGGAATATGATATAAAAGAACTTGAGCAAGAGGGAGTGTATAAATATTTGGGAATTAATGAAGGGTCAACAATGAAATATGAGCAAATATGAATACAGCTCAGTAAGGAATATTTTAGAAGACTAAAATTAATACTGAAAACAGTGTTGACATCTAGGAACAAACTTCAAACTATAAATCAATTTGCTCTTCCTGTCCTAACTTACAGTTTTGGAGTGATTGACTGGCCCCAAAAGGGTTGGAGAGGTTAGACAGGAAAACAAGAAGAATGATTCATGCTAATCAAATGATTTATAAAAATCAGTGCATATCATGATTATATATTCTCTGTTCTGAAGGAGGCATGGGCCTCTTTGAAACTGAATACATGTACTGATCTGCAATTATAGGACTGGCATACATATCTGCTGAATTCACAAGACTGAAACATAGTGAAAGTTTTGAAACATGAGAAGAATATGTCTAAGATGACTACTCTACTTAGTTTAGCAGAAGCATATCTGCATCAAGTGGGAATGGAAATTAAACCAGAAGTAGTTAAAAAAATCAGGCAGCAACTGAATGTGCCAAAAACACAAGAAAGAATATAAGGTGAAGGATCAGATGAGAAGGCAAGAAATGCAGAAAAATGCATAAATATAGTTGCAAGTATAGAAAACTCTTGGAACAACCTCATGTTGATCAGGATTGAACCAGAAATGGTTAAAGAGAGGTGACTTTAAACTAAAAGATGAAAGGGTAATATTTGTGTCCCAAGATAATGGACTACATACACATTGGTTTACAAAGTCTGTTGAACATGTGGGAGAAACAGACTAATCTAGTTTTTGTAAAACAGAATTGGAAACAGTTTCTGGTTGTGATATACTAATGGCAGAAGTACTGTATTCTGAAAGGCATAATAATGTGGCACTGGGGATTTTTCAAACACTATAATACTGAGGTAGTTGAAAAACACTGGAAACATGGGCCACAAAACAGCACGGAAAATGATGAAGTTTATATTACATAGGATCATCCATTACCAAAAGTTGAAAAAATAGATATGAGAAAACCAAATATAGCAGTCCATGAAAAGAAGACAAAAGTAGCATTGATCATTGAAATTTCTATACCCAGTGACTACAGTATCTTATGTACAAAGAGACATAAAGTCATAAAATACCGGAATTTGCAGACAGTAATGAGAGCAATGTGGAAGAAGGATACCAGACAGTTCCAGTAATAGTAGGAGCAACGGGTCTTATATACAATTTACAATCATACTTAGATATATGTGACTCCATACAAATTGCAGAAGCAGTTATTAATGGGTACATTACTTGGAGAAATTAAAAATGAACTAACCACCCATCCCTCAGGGTCACTGTTTATGTGTTTTGGCCATTTCCTGTTTTATACGCATAATATAGTATAAACACTTCCAAACTTTATTTTAATGGATTATGGACATATCTTTTTAATTAATTATCTCCTCTTCCAGCTTAAAAGATCCAGGATTTGAATAGAGAGTAATTCTACATGCATTGTTTCAGTTTACTCATCTTCTTGTACCAACATGAATGATGTTTACATTGCAGATGTAGAGGATATCAATGTATTTACTAACTTTATCTTGCTCCATGTGTCTGTTTACAGGGCTAACACATTCACTTCATTTCCTGAAAACCCTAGAAAATATCACTCATTTAAGCAAGTAGGAGAACTTGCACAATACACTGTTGCTTGAATATCATTGCTTGCACATATGTAAGTTTAAATGGTTACCTATCATAGTTGGAACAATCATCCTCCTCCACATGCTGGTATTCAAAATTGTTCACCAAAGATATTGCTATCCATTAAAAATGCAATAAAATAGTGCATACTCTCCAAAAAACTCAGTTAACACCGCTCTTTATAGATCTAGTTATAGTATGCATTGACTAAGAAATCCTTTTCATTACTTGCCCTGCAATATAACCCCATCCTCCCAAAGATGGACAGAGAACTAACTGGCATTGAAAATTTTAGGAAACAGCTAAATGCACCTAACTGACTCAATAAGTACAAGAGTTTCATATTCCTGGCTGAAAAATTCCAAATTACTCTTCTGAAATAGTTTATGTATTGTAAAACTTCAAGACTCCTCAAAATGACAATATCCAATGTTTAATATATGTTTATTACTGTGTAGATAATATGCTATACAATGCATATTACTGTTCTGCTTATTATCGGTCATATAATGTTGTAGAAGACTGCTGCATGTTTCTTCTGTCTTGTGTTATACCTTTTCCCCCATGAAATCACTGTAAGTCTCTATTCTTGATTATGTGTCTGTATGATCCAGTTGTATGCTTTTGTATGGTTTACTCTATTGTTATGGTATTATGCTGCCTACATGCATGAATTATAATGAAAGGGCTATTTAGGCCAGTGCACATAATTAATTATCAGATGGTAAATAATACACACACAACATGTATGGATGCATGTATTTTAATAACTTTCATACTGCTAGTCAACCTGCAGAAATGTTGACATGGCTGATGTCAACTCATGTCAAAACCAAATGATGGCATGCTGCTGCACATGCTCCGAGGCTAATACTTGGAACAGGCAAACAAGAAGAGAGTGTTTTTGCAGGGGGTGAGCCCCACTGCATCCCCAAGACCCTCTGCTAATTATCTGCACTAACACTGAGAATGCACACTCTTTAGGGAAAGGGCATTGATCTCGCACATCAGGCAACCATCCGTGACATCAATTAAAGTGTGTCAACTACACAGAGGTTGATTTAACTTAAAACTGATATATGCCAAGGAACCAATTAGAGACAGCGAGTATTTTTTCAAAAGTCTAGTGACGTCTACAAACATTTCTTTAGGATTATCCTAGTGATGCCTCTACCTGTCAAATATTATATATTCAGATTGACATGAATTATTCCAAAACCATGTTGCATTTAAACTATTGAAAGATTTTATCTTTAAGCTTCCATCATGGACATCACAATTGCTGTGATGCTTGACCACTGTCTAGTGCAGCTAAACTGATACCATAAGTAGTTCATATACTATTTATTTGTATTGCCATAATTGCATATTTCTTTAAATATTTCAACAAGCACATGGCAAAATCAGAACTACTTAGTCTCATATGAAAGCTTATATATGGATTAACTTAATGCAGCAGACAATGTGGGTACCTTTAGCGCTTACTGCAGTATTGTAAAAAATGTTTCCCCCGTTTTTATGACTTCTAAAATCAAGTTTAAGACAAAGAATCTAGTGAATGTGATCACTATAAACATGACTCTGTGATTAATCGTTTGCCATTTATACTTCTTAAGCAGCATTTAACATTCGTAGGAAATTAATATTTGTTTGAACTGTGTGGATCTAATTTGATTTTGTCAAAAGGCACAAGATGTAGTCATTGGAAGTTAGAATACACACTTTTGAACGTCTGTTAGAAAGAGTTAAAGGAAATAGTGAGCTATACCTTTCTTTTAGTCATAAGTAAATAAAGTTAAATAGATGGACGCAGACTGTGATTTGCTTGCAAGTATAAGAAAGCAGGTTCAGTTTTCATGAGTCATTTTCAGTAAATAATTAACAATGCAGGGAAGCAAACCTATTTCTATTTATTAATTACAAAGAATGATTAATATTTGGTGTCAACATATGAGGATTTAATTGAAAAAAATGTAATTAAAAACTCAGTTTCAATAAAAGGGGGCTGAAGTCAATATTTCAATAAATATGTAAATACTGAAATGCAATTTTTTACTTTTCAGTTAATTGTTTGTCTGTCTGTCTTTTCCAGTAAACCCTTCAAATACCAGAGCAATTATTAGATGATCCTTTATACTGTTAAATGTTAGTACAAAAAATGGGCAAAGGCAACCGATACACAATTGATAGCTTTTTATGAAAATGCTTGATATGTCCTTGAATTCATATTTTAATCCATGGGACAGTGATTTCACCGGTACTTACGTATTATCACAACCAGATTTTGCGCCGTCTTTTAACTGTGTTGATTTGTACTGAAATGGCATCACTGAAGTGTAATATGGAAGGGTACACTGTCAAAAAGTCTGCCGGGATATCAATGATGGTTTTAAAAAAATGTTAGGACTTATAATTTTTAACATTTGTGGGAAGCGTCCTTTAAAGACGTCAAGTGTTGAATTCTGTGATCGCAGTGGTTACGTGTGTATGTATGTTGGTTCTGAAAGGATTGTGGCAGTTAGCGGATGAGATATTGCGCATAAGCAGAGTTTAAACAGCACATTAGGTGCTTGCTATTAAGATACTCAGAAATCCAAGGATATCTATAGGCTGCTAGAGTTATGACATTCCACAGATGATCTTTGGCTTGCTTTTGTGTAGGTTTCCTTTTCTGGAATGACTGTGTTTGCAATCAACATGACTGCTTTTTTATGGTTTATATCACTGAATTATTCACCACAATATATTTTCCAAATATTGAATTGTTTTGGGAAGTAGGGTCAGCTATCTAGTTTCCTTCTTCAGTTCTTTCCCTGATGAGATGAATGTGGCAGTTAGCATATGATATTGCACACAAGCGGACAACAGCAGATGAGGTGCTTTCGTACTGTGGAATGGTTTTTATTTTTTTACTTGCAGTTCTTGTGGTGAAGGATACTCTCTCAGCATTACCTTGTTCTTTCTGGATGTATGAAAGCATCATGAAGGTTATACCGAAACAAGATTTTCTGTAGTGTTTCTGTAGTACCTCTTAGGTTTACCATTGAATCAGCTGTGCAAAGAATAGTAAAGGTTTGAAAACAGATCTCTTTCCTTCACTGACCAGCAGCATGTCAAAGGAACACCTTGGAAATAGAATGGCACTTGCTTAAACTGACACAACATGCTGGCGGTAAAGGGGAAACTTATTTTTCAAACCTTACTTTTCCGACTTTAGTTTTTTCAGTCGTTTCAATGATAAACCTTCATAAAACTACAAAAACATTATGGAAGGCATGTATCTAACCTTCATAACACTGTATTGCTACTACTTGATCTAAACAGAAGTAACCAGCACTGCCGAAAAACTCTGGTTGTGATAATACGTAAGTACCATTTCATTTTTGAGGCAAACTTCCATGTATACTCTGTTATGTAGACCATGAAATTTCCAGTCCACTGCAATAACATGTTCAGCTTTCTCTTAAGCAATGTGAGAATGCATTGCTTGTTGTGATCCACAAGTAGCAGGACAATTTTTTTTATATTTTATATCTGACAAGCTTGTATTCCATTTACTAGCAATGCATCAATGGTGCTTACACCTGATTATGGAACATTAAGGAATTAGTTCCAATGATTTGGGAAATGCCCCTCTATCAGCATTATGTTTGAAATATGTGGCTAGCTGAGTGGACTTCTCACAAGTTAAACACTTACATGTGGGCAGTATACTCAATATCTCACATATTACTTACGATTCGCTCATATTAAGCTAACTTCAAATTGAGAATGTGCATAGCAATGTCACATTCTTTCTCATACCTGCAACTTTCCTTATCTGACTTGTGAAGCTCAGCAAACGTGTTGAAGGAAGCAGGGCAATATCAAGTATTGCGTAGTTTTTCATTGGAAAATGACATAGTTTTAACACCAGTTTTCGAAAACTCTCTGCCTTATAATGAAGGTTCACTTCTTAGCTATGAAGTTTTCTGCAAAGTATGTATGACGTAATCTGTTCATACATATTATGAGCTCAGAAAGCTTTTCTTTTATTCAATTACAAGTCCTACATACTCTTGTTTCAGTTGCTTTGAGTAAATCATATTCAGCTCCTTATACCTTTATGCCAACACAGCTGTTTCATAACGTTGTCTGTTTGTTAATGAGGAAAGTGAACTGGTCATATTCAGATCTATTTCAGCTATACCCAGGGCACAAGGAAAAAAACTGTATATAAAGACATAGCTTAGACTGGGAACTCCACTGGCATGTTTTTCAAAGGTAGAAGCAAATATGAGTACTTTGATAAAACCCACTCAGACATGAAGAAATGATGCAAACTTGACAAAGACAAGGATCAGTGGTTAGGATTGAAATCCAGATCATGGATCTGTGAGAATCCTTAGACACTTCTGCCAAATACTCTCCAGAAAACATCAGTATAACTCTAATGTCCTCCCAAATCATCCCTATATGTATATATATATATATATATATATATATATATATATATATATATATATGTGTATATATATATATATATATATATATATATATATATATATATATATATATATATATATATATAAGTTTACTATCAAATAGTTGAAAGAAATTTAGATGCAATTCACATAGTCGATCATCATAACTGGGAAAATCATTTAGTCGACTGTCATAATGTCCCCGTCAGATTGTCGAATGTACAATGCAATTCAACCAACTGAATTTGATCATATGATAGTCCTCTCCAAAAGCCCAAATCGCCAAAAAAGTGCAGTACACCACATTACATTTCATCCAAACATAGTAGTGGCAGTGTATATGCCCTTTACTCCACTGTAGTGCGATCCTAGAGTTAGAATATAAAGTTAGGGGGGTGTGGGGGACGAAGCCCCCCACCTAGCTTAGACCCATACTGAGCATTTGCTGTTAATAGGGTATGCAAGTAGTGTATAATTACACTGGGTTTGGCTTGGTGGCTTAGTGGAGGTTTGGATTTGAAAAAAAATGTTGAAAATGGTTGAAAATGTCGAAAGATTTTGATTTTCGACCATGTGAATGCTTTACTGTTCTGAATTTCTAATATGATTTTACATTATGATAGCTTTACATTCTGACTTTCAACTATTTGATAGTAAACTATATATACATATATATATGTATATATATATATATATATATATATATATATATATATATATATAGATATATAAGGTTCACGAAGTAACAAGATTCTTGCTTCATCTAATCTTTGACATTAAGCATAAAGCATAGGTGCCATAAATGGTACATGATCAGAGCCAGTGTGCAGATATGTTGAGTGAATTTTAGGAATTAACATGGAGGGTAGGTCATCCTTGATGAGTATCTCTATTCTGAAGTTGATTATCACAGACTTCATATGCTGCATTTTTATATACACAAACATTGACATTTACCATCTCTGGTATTAATTATCACAAGCTTAATTTCAAGTAAAGTCAATTTAATAACATAAGTTATTCAAAAATCCAAAATGCAGACACCACAAACAGAAATGTATTTTATCGTACTAACATTTGTGGTTATGCATTACGAGATGCAATCTACAAGAAGAATGAACATAATTCATCCAGGTAATGTGGACAAATAGCCCAATGGCTCCAAGCTAAGGCCTGTAAAATTTAAAGGGAAAATGTTTCTCTCTTTTTAATTTCTCCATGTCTTTTGGGCTTCTAATACCATGACAGGAATGGACCTCATTCCTAAGTCAAAGTATAATTAAAGTTTATGAAATAAGTATTGTTTCAGTCTTTGGTGTTACAGCACCTGTAATGTAACCAGAAATGACTCCTTATGCAGGTCATATGGAGTTACATGTGTTGGTAGCATATCTAAATATGACTGCAAATTCTTTTTTATGAAACCCAATGCTCCCACTACAATTGTAACTGTCTGGGTATCCTTCTTCTACATGACCTTTGTTTCTTCCTGCAAATCCTGGTATTTTATTACTTTGTGTCTCTCTGTGACGTAAGACACTATAATCACTAGATGCAGCAATTTCAATGATCAATGCTACTTTTGTCTTCGTTTTGTGGACTACTGCATCTGGTTTTCTTGCAACTATTTGCTGAACTGTTGGTAATGGGTAGCTGACACATGTACATACTCACATGCACACACACACACACACACACACACACACACACACACACACACACACACACACACACACACACACACACACACACACACACACACACATACACACACAAACACATATCTGGGAAAACTGACACAGATTTACCAACTATGCACCCTCTGCCCAGACTATAAGGTGCAGTAGATTAACTGTCACCAGCCAGCTACTTTAAGGCTCTTACCAGGGTACCCAAATTACTCATAGTAAAATTAATACCTATACAAATGGTAATGTTTGGCCAACAGCAAGACTTTCATGGGTTCATAGGTTCATAGGTAGATACTAGGCTATTGGCCCAAGGGCCTATGTAAGCCTAGCCAGCAATGTTCCATGGCTTACGCCACCCAAGAAAGTTATTTTCTTGTGCCACTGTCAAGCAGAGACACATAAGTGATCCCCAGGGTGTATTTCCTATTTCCCATCCACTCATCAAGATTTTTCTTGAAGAGTGCTAATGAAGAACTTTGCTTGACATAGATGGGTAGCTTGTTCCAGAGTAAAGGAAGTCTCTGGGGCAGGAATCTACCCCTCCAGCATGTCCTGTTTATTGTAGTGACAAGGTAAGGTCCCTAGAGTGTGTAGCTCGGAGGGATTGGGATTTCTTTAGTTGTAGCATGTCCAATAGTTCTGGGTTTGACATAGCTTTATATGTTAGGTAGAGATCACCTTGGAGTAGGTGATATGCTACAGAGTAAAGCTGGAGTTTTTTGAGGCGGCCAATGTAGGGCATTTGTTTGAGGCCAGTAATCCTCTTTGTGAGGTACTTCTGTGGCCTTTCCAGCTGCTGCAGATGTCTTGTGAGGTTCATTTCAAAAGGGGCGTTGTACTGTATAATGGGTCTAATGAGTGATGAGTAGAGGGGAACAATGACCTCTTTTTTCCTGGATGAGAAACCTTTTATGATGAAGTGTGCCATGTAGAAGGACTTCCTGACTACTGTGGTGATGTGACTATCAAAGGACAGACTACTGTCCACCTGGGTCCCAAGGTCTCTTATCATGCATTCGGTGCTAAGTAGATTGCTGCCTATGTTGTAGTTCATGGGTACAGAGTTTTTACCAAAGGGGATGACACTGCACCTTTTGACACTGAGCTTGAGGCCATGGCTCTGACACCAGGCATCTGTCTTAGTGAGGCCCTTCTGTAGGATGTCTACATCATTTGGGGACTTGACTATGGCTCCTAGTTTGCAGTCATCTGCGAACTTTGTTAGCCAGAGGCCTTCTGTGTTAGCCTGTACTTCAGAGAAGTAGATACCAAACAGGAGAGGTCCCAGGACGGAACCCTGTGGTACTCCACTTGTCACTGCTTTGAGGTCAGATTTGGATCACAAAACCACAGTGCCACCAAATAAATTAAATTAATCTCAAGGGTTCAAATAGATTCTAAAAGACCAGCCACAATGAAAATTATAGATATATTTAATAATAAATGATAAAACAGAAAACATGAAAATATTGAATATCTATTTACAATAAACACCAATGTTTCTAATTCACAGGAAATATAACACAGATGGAAAGACTCAGAAAGATATAGGAAAACAGTATTTAACTAGTCTAACTATATTTTCTAACTAACTGAAGCATTATTGTTCCCTAGCTAAGTTACTTACAAAAGGAAAGCAAGATGAAGTGGATGAGTGTTTTTGTTGTCACTTCCAATAATAGACTGCTGAGTGTCACTACCACATCTCTCACTAATATCTAAAATAATTTCAGTGATGTCTATAGAATATCACATCTGTTCACCTGATTCTGTGGTTCTCACACTACCCTCCTGACTAGAAGCTAAACCAGTATCTAGGACAGATCTGTCACAATACACATCTAGGACTTTGCTAAGGCATATGGAGACTGTAAAACTATTCCAACCATTTCATCCTTCCTGGATAGACTAACCAGCCATTCTCTGGCACCCCAGGGTAGCAATTAGTTCACCATTAAGGACAATAACAGCCCAGGCCTATCTTAGACATTGTGTCTCTGGCTGTATTTAGGCCTGTGAGATAAAATCTTTGTGACCTAAATCAAGTCATTTAACTTCTGTCTATTTTTCTTAAGGAAAGCTGAGCTTAACCCCTTCCCTTCCAGCATCCTCTGTTAACATATATACATTTCCTCATTTTCATCAGTACAGTCTGATATAAATGTATATTTCTTTTCTGTCCAGCAGGACCTACAGTTGATACATTTTTAACACAAGCAGCTTTACAAATACATGTTTTATCACAAGCATCTGTATAAATCAGTTTGATATACAAATGACCTAAAATTCTTTGCAAAACTCCAGCTTATTTTTCTGGCATATGTTACAAATGGACTGCCATACTCTCTCTGGCATAGCTGGCACAACCTCACATCATCACAAAGCTTTTGACAGTTTTTCTTGTGCAAGTATTTTTTTCTTCTAATTTCTTTCTTACCCTTTTTGAATACCTTCCACCGGAAAATCGCACAATAGTAACAAAACATAATTTCTTTCTTTCTTTCTTTCTTTCTTTCTTTCTTTCTTTCTTTCTTTCTTTCTTTCTTTCTTTCTTTCTTTCTTATCCCCAATGATCCACTCTATCATATTTATTGCTGTTTTTTGGCCTGTCAATTTTTTGTGATTTTTGTGGACTATAACTATCTTCTAAAATAGAGGGGCCATCCTCACTATGATCCTGTCCTAACCCCATTATAGAAATGTCTGTGTGTCTTAAGGATTCTACACTGTCATTTTTTCCAGTCCTGGTACAAGTGTCCATTCTAGGATTAGGCAATTTTTTATCCTGGGACTTTTTAACCTACATCTGTCCATGATATATGCTATATAAAATACAGTCTGTATATCAGTATTGTCTTCATGAGGTTTTGTAAAAACAGGATCCACCTCATTAAGGTACTTACCAAGACTTGAGAATGAATGCAATTCCAACAATACTACTCTACTTTGCTTGCTGATTTTATCATCTCTCTATTTGGAACCTTTTATTTTCTCTAAGTCGTTTGGGTTTCTAATACCATGATGGGAATGGACCACATCCATAAGTCAAAACACGATTAATGTTCATGAAATTAGTATTGCTTCAATCTTTGATGTCAGCCAAAAGTGCTCTTTGCAGCACCTGCAATGTGCCCAGTAATGACTCCTTCTGCAATTCATATGGAGTTACATGTATTGGTAACATGTCTAAATATGATTACAGATTCATTTTTATAAGACCTGTTGTTCCTACTACTATTGAAACTGTCTGGTATCTTTCTTCCACATTGCTGTCATTGCTCCCTGGAAATCCTGATATTTTATGACTTTGTGTGTCTCTGTATGCAAGACACTGTTATCACTGGATGTAGCAATTTCAGTGATAAATGCAACCTTTGTCTTCTTTTCATAGACCACTACATCTGGTTTTCTTGCATCTATCTTTTGGACTGCTGGTAATGAGTGATCCCATGTGATATAGATTTCATCATTTTCTATGATGCTTTGTTACTCATGTTTCCAGTATTTTTCAGCATTTGCACAATTACCAGCGTAACAATCTTGCCACATTATTATTCCTTTCAGTATACAGTCCTTCTGCCATTAGTATGTCACAACCAGCAACAAGGTATGCAACTGTTTCCGATTCTGTTTTACAAAACCTGTATTTATCTGTTTCTCCCACATGTTCAATGGACTTTGTAAACCAATGTGTGCATAGTCCACTATTTTGGGCCACCAATATTAACCCATCATCATTTGGTTTGCATTCTTCACCCCTTAACCATTCCTGCATTCAGTCCTGATCAAAATGAGGTTCTTCCAGGAGTTTTCTATACTTGCAACTATATTTATGCATCTTCCACATTTCTTGGCTTCTCATCTAATCCTTCACCTTATATTCTTTCTTTTGTTTTTTGACAGATTTAGTTCCCATCTGACTTTTATCTACTTCTGGCTTGATTTCCATTCCTGCCTGACTCCGATATGCTTCTGCTAGAGTAAGCAGGGAAGTCATCTTATATTTATTCTCCTCATGTTTCAAAATTTTTACTACATTTGGGTCTTGTGAGGTCTGCAGATATGTCTGCAATCTCACGATTGCAGATCTATACATGTAATCAATTTCAAGGAGGCCCAAACCTCCTTCGGAACAGGGAATATATAATCTTGGTATGCACTGATTTTTATAAATCATTTGATGAGTATGAAGCAACCTTCTTGTTTTCCAATCTAATCTATCCAACACCTTTTGGGGCCAGTCAAGCACTCCAAAACTGTAAGTTAGGACAGGAAGAGCAAATTAATTTATAGCTTGACTTTTGTTCCTAGATGTCAATGTTGTTTTTGAAATTAATTTAAGTCTTCTAAAATACTCCTTACTAAGTTTTATTTGCATTTGTTCATGTTTTATTGTTGATCCTTCATCAATTCCCAAATATTTATACACTCCCTCTTGCTCAAGTTCTTTTATATCACATTCTCATCATAAACTGATGTTTTCTTGGTGCTGCAGCTTTTCTGCTTAAAAAGTTACTTTTGCACATTTATTTAGACCAAGTGATATTCTTATATCATCTGAAAAAGTTATGACTACTTGCAGTTGTGCTTTCAGTTCCTCATCTGATGAGCAATACAATTTTAAATCATCAGCAAAGAGAAGATAAGAAGTCTACACTTTGTTGTTTTCTAGGAGCCAAATTATAGCCATGGCCTAATTTGTTAAATAGACAGCTTAATGGGTTAAGGGTAAGACAGATTAGCAGCGGTGATATGGAGTCACTCTGGAATTTTTATCCCTGGAATAATAATTTGTCTTTTATCATGGCTTAATTGCAATGTGGTTTACCACTGTTTCATTGTCACTGTAATGTAATCGATCAGTGTATGGTGTATCTTATACATTTTTAAGCTCTCTTTTATCCATGAATGTGGAATACTGTCAAATGCTTTTTTTGCAGTCAGTCCATGCCATACTTAGATTCTTCCCCTTTTTACAGTTCTCCACTATGACTTTATTTAACAAATGATCCTTTGTTCCATATGACTTTTTTTATTGCCCACTTGTTATATTGCCTTAATTCAGTTTTCTTCTAAATGACTATAAACTCTGTCGGCTGGCATCACTTCTGGTGACCCCTGTGTGAGAGAGGAGAAATGAAGGAAGATAAATATATCAAAAGAAGCTCAAGAGCAGACAAATGCATTTAAGGTGGCATCACAGAAAGAGAGCTATGCAAATGACTTCAGAAACTGCCCAGCATGACCAACGATGTAGACGGCGGAACTAGTCCATTTCTGATAGCCCTGGTGGAGAACAGATAATAGAATGGTGTTGTTGCTGATATGTGTAGGGCAAGGGACATGTCACTGCCTTAAGGGTTTGACAGGTATAGTCCCAGACCACACCTCATAGCATGCAGACCTACAAGTAGCAAAGTAAAGAATGCCATTAATCCACACCAAGCAGAGTAAGTGAGCCTCAAATGAATAAAAAAGTTAGTAGAGGAGATATCTATCCTGAGAGCAGAGCTGCAAGAAGTTAAAACAGGGAAAAAAGTCTAAATTAGAAAAGCAAGTTGTAAGGAGTAGTACAAAAAAGTGATGAGCAGGAAAATTGATTCCAATGACAGAGCATGCAAATTACTGTGATTGTAGAAAAACTAGAAAAAGCAGAGCTGAGCATTTTCATACTGGACCTATAGAAGGAGGTATTCTGCCTAGGAAAAGAGCCAAAGATAGAATGAGTGCATGGTAGTAGAAGAGTGTCCAGACATGTATCAGCCCTTACTCTTACAAAACTAAAACAGTGAAATAAAGATGGGCCCACAGATTGAAAATTATTCTTTAAAAAGGAATGTACATAAAACTGGTGGAGGGTTTCTCTGACTGACTATATAAGAAGAAGAATTCAGCAATGGTTTGACTGGAAGAACTGAGGGTAATGGGAATAAATACCTGGTTTTATGGAAAGGTAACACAATTATGGTGCAGTCAGTGGAGGGCTCAATAATATTCAAGGACAGAATTAAGCTGCAGAATGCAATTGTGGGCAGAACTCTCTACAGAGTAACTACGGTGTGTGTGTGTGACCAGAAGGTCTAATTGGAAGAAAGCTCAATGTATAGAAAGAGTGACATCAGCAATAATCCCACTTGCAGAGGAAAAAGAACAAGGGAAGAAGACCTGAATGGGACAGACTCCAACCATAATATGGAAGAAAACCTGTGGCAGAACAAAAAGAAAGGCAAAAATCCAGGATGTATTCAAGGGAGGAGGACAGAGGACCAGAATGAAGGAGCTGCAGCTGAGTAGCCAAAAAAAGAAGAAAGTCGGAGGATAAGAATGAGAAAAGAAGTGCAAAAAGGAAGTAAACAGAAGGAAAAGCAGCACACGATGAATCAGGAAGAGTGAATAGCAGACAGGTGCAAAGTCTGAGGAGACAAATGATGTGAATGAACACAGTTGGAGATCTACAATATGGGAATGCTTAGAAAGAAGTGTTGAAGAGCTAAGAAATTAAAAGTACAGTGAGCTGGATGAAAGAAGCGACAAATAAAAAGATTGTGACAAACAGGTAGGTGCTCAGCAGTGGAAAGATGGACTGAAAAAGACATGTATAGATAATAAAACATTGTTAACAAAGTACCTTTTTTATTATTATTGTCAGAGTTTTCCATGCTACATAGCTATGACAACCAATAATGGGATTCTGAATATTAGATATAGACATAATTCAGTGTAGAAAAGAACACATAGCACAATCAGCTGGAACACTAATTCCAAAGCAGCAGAGAACATTGTTAACTTTACTGTGGGGATGGAGATTATTGATTTATACTGTGTACCTAAAGATACATTACATCTGAATTTTAATTGGCTGAATTAACAAAAACAACAAACAATTATAGTATGCAATGTATGCTGTGGTTACTGGGGGAGGTAGGTGATTGTATCATGCTAAAGTTTTGTAACTGACAGCTGTGGTTCCTTATGTTATTACATATAACCATAGAAATTTCTGTAAAAGGCATGAACAAGTTAGAAGAGGGTTAGAAAAAGCAACAACAGAGGAAAAGGAGAATGAAACAAAGGGAAAAGGAGAGATGAGAAATGCAGGCAATTGAGAGAAAACAGACAAAGAGCCAGAGCTAGGGTATGTAAAGCAATAACATAGAAAAAAGTGAAAAAAATAAAGGTCCTCGTATGGTTCATACATAAACACAAACATGCAGATCTAGTATTTAGAGGCTAAGCATAGCTGAAAGACATAGGGTAGCCATTACCTCTCAGAAGGTATACTATGGAAGAGGGAGTCAAAATGGCCATGCCAAGGGGACTGAAAGGTAGTGAGAAGACTGTGGAAGGAGAGAAAGTCAGCATTGCCACATGAAATATCACTGGAATGCTCTCAGTCCATGAAAATAAACCAGGAGTATGCTAAACTAAAGAGATAAAGGGCATTACTTCAGAAGATGAAGTTGAAGATCATGGAAAGTGTGAAATATTCAGGATAGAATATCAAGAAGAGAATATCACTACAGAATGGAGACACTGGTATTGGGTTGCCTTACTATTCAGGACAAGATGACCTTTGAGAACTGAGGAAGTCAACATGAGTGAAGATGGAGAATGGGTAATATGGTAGGGCAGGATATGAGGTGAAGGTATGTAGGAAATATATATGGACCAAAAGTAAAGATGGGGAATTCTAATCCAACTTTTTAACAGTAGGAGCAGAGAAGAAATGGGCAACTGGAAAATCATAGGGGGACTTCAACATGACCAAAGAGTCAAAGAAGAAGAGAATGCATACAAAACAAGAATGCAACTGAAAAAATGGAACCACCCTAAGAACAACGGGGTAGAAAGGTGGAGTGAATTTATAGAAATATACCATGTTCTTTTTTCCTTTTTTTTTTTTTTTTGTATTTCCTGGCCATGTTTTTACCTACCAAGTGTCACAGCACCAATTACTCCTTCTCATATCATCTTTCCACTTCTGCTACTGTTATTCTTCTTACTGCTGTTTCTACTCACAAGGCTAGTTCCTTAGTATTAGTTTTTCTCATCACCCTTTTCCAGATTTCTTTTTGTATCTCCATGAAATAATTTCTAGTTTTTCCATCTTTAGTAGAGTTTGTTCCTCCTTTGACCTTCTATCCCCATTATTTTCCTGCTTACACCTGCTCGTTCCACTCCATGAGACATGAAAGATTAGGAATAATTCAACTTCATCATAAACAGACTTGCAAAAGCTAGAACATTCGACAAGTTCTGGGGAAGACAGGAGATACTCCAGCAGGTAAAGTGCACAGAAATTCAAGGTGCCTATCGGACTATGCAGCATTAAAAGAAGTGGCAGAGATGGACACTAAACAATAGAGTAGATATGAGGATAATAGGCAAACAATACGTGGGTGGAAAAAAAAGAAAACTGGGTCCCTGTTGAAATGCTGTCTCTCTCTAAATGCTGAGTGCCGGGATGTCTGAAGAAAAAAAAAGACCGAAAATCTAAGGAAGAGTGAATCTCAAAAATCACGCTTCTCCTTTACACATTTTGTAGGGGGCAAGCCCCACTGCACCTCCAATGTATGGGGGCAATTCTCCCAAAACCCCAAACTTATATATGCAAACTCTGAGATTGCCATACCACAGAGAAAAAGTAATATTCCAGGAAATGGCCATCTCGGACTTGGTATATGTAAGTTTGTTCTTTCAGCCATTCAGTCTCCATGTTTCGGGATTCACTCTTGCAGTCCCAACATTTCAAATGGTTACCATTAAAAACCTAACTCAGGGAATTATTTGCAGTGACAGTAAAGGATAATGAATAGGATAGAGGAAATCTAAAGAACATTGGCGGAGTGGGACGAGCAGGTGTAAGCCAGGAAATACAAAAAAAAAAAAAAAAAAAAGGCAAAAAAGAACATGGTATAGCTTAGGACCCAAGTGGAGCAGTTCATAGCTGAAAGTGAGCAAATAAAAAGTATAATCAAAGACTTTTACCAGAATATGTACAAAGAAAAAGAATGAGGGTGAGGCAAATGGAGATGGGAGAACAAAGGAGAAGAGTACAGGGTGCATGGTTAGCTAACCAAATGTCTGACAGAGAGATCACCAGTGAAAAAGTGAAAAGGGATATACAGTAGAGGAAGAAAAAGAATGCATCTCAGATGCTCAGGTAAGAGCCGCCCTCTCCAAAGCAAAAAACACAGCATCGATTGGACCAGACGGTGTCCCGAGCTGCGTCCTACATGAACTCCAAGAAGAGCTGAACCCCAACATAAAGCTTCTGTTCAATCTCAGCCTTACTACAGGATATGCACCCAAAGAATGGCGTACAGCAACAGTGGTCCCTCTCCACAAAGGTGGTGCCTCAACGGACCCTGGAAACTACCGCCCTACAAGCCTGACTAGCCTGTTCTGCAAAGCTATGGAGAGGATCATCATGGAACTCATAAATAAAGATACTGAGGACCTACAGACACTGGATCCTACCCAATTCAGCTTTGTTAAGGGCAGATCCTGCCTTTTGAACCTGGTCGATTTCTTTGAAACAGTCATCAAGGCCATTGACAAGGGGAAGGTGGTCCACACAGCCTACCTGGACCTCACAAAAGCCTTCGATACAATACCCCACTCGGGCATCATAGATAAGCTCTCCAGCTTAAATATAAACACTTATGTCATAAGATGGGTTGCAAACTGGCTCAAGGACAGAACCCACATGGTCAGAATTGCTGGAGCCATGTCAGACTCCAAACCAGTTACAAGCGTCGTCCCACAAGGCTCAGTCTTGGGACCTCTCTTGTTTGGTATATATTTTTCAGATGTACAGGCCAACACGGGAGGACTATGGCTGACCAAGTTCACAGATGACTGCAAACTGGGCGCCATAATCGACTCTCCAGCTGACACAAGCATCCTCCAAAAGGGTCTCATTGAGACAGATAACTGGTTCCAGAGCCATAGCCTCAAGCTAAACGCCAAAAAGTGTATAGTCATCCCCTTTGGCAAAAACAAAGTGCCCACAAATTACTAAATAGGTGGAAATCCATTAAGTATGGAAGAAGTAATTAGGGACCTGGGGACCCAAGTTGATAGCAATCTCTCCTTTAACAACCACTTGGCCAAAGTGGTTAGAAAAACCTTCTATTTAGCCCACCTTATCATGAAGGGATTCACATCTAGATCAAGGAAGGTCATTGTGCCCCTTTACTCATCCCTCATCAGGCCTATAATTGAATACAATGCCCCATTCGGGATGTACCTTACCTGACACCTGCAGCCACTAGAAAGACCCCAAAAGCACCTCACCAAGAGGATCCAGGGGCTCAAACAGATGCATATGCTGCTCGGTTAAAGAAACTCCAGCTCTACTCAGTTGCATACCGCCTACTTAGAGGCGATCTATGCCTGACATATAAAGCCATGTCCAACCCAGAATTAATGGACATGCTTCACCTCAGAAAATCCAAATCCCTTCGAGCTATGCACTCGAGGGACTTGACCCTCAGCACAGAAATAAATAGGACATGCTGGTGGGAAAGATTCATAACCCATAGGTTCCCTTCACTTTGGAATAGAATCCCAGTCCACGTTAGGCAGAGTCCTCACTGACTCTCTTCAAGAGGAATCTTGACGAGTGGATGGGAGATTGTAGGTTTATCCCGGGGATCACTTCTGTGTCACTGCTAGACAGAGGCACAGTAAACTAACCTTGAAAAAGGGCATACTAAAGCTCATTTAAATTGGGTGGCGAAAGCCAAACACACTTGGCTAGGCTTGTAAATGCCCTAGGGCAGATAGCCTAGTATGAACCTATGAAACTATGAACCTATGTTGTCTAGATGGGTTTCCAAGAGACTTATATAGGTGGGGAGGACCGAAGATCTATCAAGCTCTAGATGGAAAATATAGGAGAATAGGTGGTCAATGGGGGAAGGTTGTAGAAACAATGAGAAGGGCTTGAACAGTGGTATGGGAAATGAAGATACAGTATAGGGCTATCTTGCTGCTCAATCTAAATTTCAATTTAGTGGTAAAAGTTGAAACAGACAGACAGATTAAACTGTAAAGGATAATAAAGACAGTACAAAATAGATTCATTAAAAGCAGAAAAAATAACTCCATGGCATTGATGGACTTTGTCAGAGAAACAAGAATAGAATGGGAAGTGAGGAGTAATCCTGTTCACTGTCAAAGGGCATGATCCTGTTCAACCTCAAAAGGCATTTGACTCAGTACACTGAACTTCATATGGGAGCTATCCATACAGAGAGGGGTAGGCATGCAGTTTATTGAATAAGGTACATGCTATGTATAAGGATCTGCTGTTAGAAGTAATTGTGAATGGAGGACTATTAGGGGAAGGGAAAATATCAGGGGTAGGGAAAATGGAAAAAGAGGCAAGACTTATTTCTCAATGTTGCCAAGCCTATTCATAACAGCAACAGAAAAACGTGTGATAGACATAAGGAAAAACTTGAAAAGGGTAACAATTTGAAGTGTCAGGACCTGCTAGAGTGAGTCCTGAAATGCAGAGATTGAATGGCTGAAAGATCACACTTGTGTATACCAAGTCCAATATGCCTTTTCTCAGAATATTCCCTTTTCTACAAGATATGGTGATCTCTTACTTGAGAAATATATAAGCTCAGGGGGTGTGGAAGGCTTGATCACCCTGCAAAAAGAAGTTTTAAGGAGAAGAGTGATTTTTGAGATTCGCTCTTCTCTTGAGTTTCAGTCTTTTTTTCAGCTTTTTGGCACTTGGAATTTTGAGTGCTGACATTTAAATATGGACCCCTTGAGAAGGATGAAAAGATTCAGAAGGGTAAAACTAACATTTCTTTTAAATGTAAATCATTACACCTTTTTGTCTACAGAAATAAAAGTAACCCTACTGAGATAATACCAGATTTCTATAGAATTGAAAATGTATCAGAACTAATGTATAATAAAAAGAAAACTGAGTTAGTCAGAATTGGAGGAAAAGACAGATAGACAACAGAAAGGCTTCAGGGAGTAACAAACATAGACACTTTGGGCTAATGTGTGAACAGCAGTTGACAGAATCAAGGAAATTTAATTTTGACGATGATGAAAAGGAATGTTGCAGGATTAATAGAGAAGGGTGGTGACACCACATATACAAGAGTGGAAAGAAAGAGAGAACACAAAATAGAGGATTGTTAGCCCAATTATGCTTTATATGCTAAACCCATAAATATGAAAGATAACACCAGGAAGGAAATTCAGAGTACAACAGAAATATGGGTAAGACCAAATAAGGCTTACGAATTTCGAAAGAAGCAAATGGACTCACCAGAAAGTGGGGACTAGAGAATATCACACTTCTCTGGATATGGTCTGACATTCAAGATAATGAGATGGTCAGGACAAAGAGAAAGAAACTATGGGAGTACTATGAAAAGCTCTACAAACAAGACAAAAGGTGCAAATGGATATTTGGTTCCATCAACAGTTGAAAAGGAAGAGAGTTTGTAGGTAAGATAGGTTAATCCCCCCCCCATAATGATATAGGAAATTAAATAACTATGTAGAATTAAGATAACTGGTAAAGCCACAGGTCCTCATGAGTCCCCCCCTGTTAAATTTTGCAAATTGGTTGAGGAGGAAGTACTACAAATATTTTGAAGCTATATCAGTAAATTAATGAACATCAATCAATGACAAGCAATATGAAGCATGCCTGGATTGTGCTTATACCTAAGGGAAGAGAGAATACAATAAAGATATCTGACTACAGACTGTGGTTTCTGTTAAACCTGGATACAGAAATATTAGCAAAAGTTTTGGCCAGAAGGTCAGATGGGATTTTGACTAAAATTATTGGAAAGGGACAGACCGAGTTCTTTAAGGGAAACAAGGCATAGACAATTGCTAGAAAATGGTAAATGTTCTTGATGGTTACCAGACTGTGTAGATGGGGTATTATTTGATATCAAGAACACTTTTGATGCAGTGGATTGGCAGCTGTTGTTTGAAAATTTCCAGAAACAAATGGGTACATAACTTTTACACTGTATTTAGGAGTTGTGTAAACACGCCATTTTTTATATGTTAATGAATGAAGTTGTATCATATAAGAAAAAAAATCCAGGCAAATGTGTTCTCTTTAACTAGGGCTGTTTTTGTTAGTTATCGGGGAACTGGAAATATGGATTGTTAGACCTGCAGCTCTATGAGAACAAAGAAATCAGGGCAACTTTACTTCCATGTGCAGATGACTGTATTCTCATGGCTGAATATATTAATGAAGTCCATTTAGTAGTGCTAAAGGGCTTTGAGCAGTCTTCAAACGTCTCAGGGCTTGAGTTAGATAGAAATAATTTGGTGTTTGTTAGGGTTGGAGAAAGGAAATGTAAAGGGTCAATGGGTTGCATGCAAGAGCTAGAAGACCCAACTACTTAAGTCTGGAATTAGAATACACTTATTAAGGGACAGTTATGTGGAATGTAGATAATTTAACCAAAAAAATTCAGTGGCTGTTATATGTAGGAAAGAGAAGAACTTATACAATTACAGTTAAGAAAAATTTTATTAAAGTGATGCTTCTTCCACGAACTTTACTTATTATTTGTCATATACGCACGAGATACAAACATTTCTTAAATAAATTGTAACTCTTGTTAGAAGGCTATGTAGGGGAAGCACATTGATATAGAAATCCTAAGAAGATAAGGCTTACATTGTTATCAGAAGGAGGACAGGACCTAATACATATTCCCTCCCAGATTATTGCTTTTAATATTGCTCAGTGGATAAGAAAACATGAAGAGGGTAAATTTCAATAGTGGGTAAAAAAAGCAAGCTGCAATACATCATGAACATTTTGGGAGAAGAGCAGAGAGACCACTGGGAAAAGGAATTAAGCAATCTGGGGATATGATATGGGTTACTCTTAGATATCAATGTATATGGGACAATCCAAACATTCAGCAAGAACAAATTGAATGGGTGGGAAGCAAGAAGTATTTTTGTTGAGAACATATACTGAAATTAAACAAATGTACATGTAATATAAAAAAGCATATTGTAGGATCATAGGAGATTATGAGGATAATAGTCCTAGAGCCTTTTTAATCCTCACCATTCATGCCCAAGTTTCCTAATTATCAATGCCCAAGGACTAGCACAATGTTGGCATATGCCTGTGCCTTAGGGCATCTACAAGTTGCCCCTGTCCATAATGGACTAAGGCAACAAGCCAGGAATGAATTTTGCAATTTGACATTCATTGATCCAAATTGCATTTGAATAGATGGCTTAAGCTATTTCAGCAACTACAAAGAACAATATCATTTCATCCATCAAAATGGGCATAATTTAATCTGCTTTTAGACATATATGTTAATAGCTGTATTTTATGAATCAACAGGAAAAATCATAAGGAATCCCCTGGAAAAAATGGTTTAGTGTTAAAAAGGGTTATGGCAGCTTGGAATCTGAGGCTTTGAAGAAGTAAAGAAGGGAAAGGGAAAACAAATAATTAGAGAGAATTTGGGAGCATTCAGAGGATATGCATGGAGTTGTCCAGCAAGATTTAAGAACCACTGGAGACTGCATTGAGAATTAGAGAATCCCTCTCTCTCTCTCTCTCTCTCTCTCTCTCTATATATATATATATATATATATATAGATATATACTGGATCAACGTATAAAGATTTTGATCCCACATTATAGTATTCCTAATCAAACATGATGGTACAACAGAACATCTGCCTGGAGGTGTGGCTAGATCAGGCAGGCATCCTTTGTGTATTTTGGGAGTATCAGAGTACTCTGAATAAACGGAGACATGTTTCCATGGCTTGGGATAAGATTTTTGGCAAAGTATCTACATGAATTTAGGAGTTGTTAGGACTAAGCATTGAGGAAAAAGATGCTAGTTGGACAAAGAAGGAACTCACTATGAGATTAATTACTTTCTTATGCACTCAAAACAGTAATCACAAGTGAATGGAAAACCTCAAAGCAGGTACAAATGGGGAATATCCATACTGAATATCTGAAAATAATCTGCAGAGTTGAACATTATTATAAACTATATGTTATAGAAAAGAAGCCTGCAAGTTAGGTCTTACTGACAAATTTCTACTGGAACCTAAATAGGTCCCAGAAGTTATATCTCATGTTAATAAACTTGTGCTCTATATGTTCTTCTAATATTAGATACTTCATATGAGTATTAATGATGTGATCACATGTATATATGTAAGTAGTACTTTTGAACTCTTGTCCAATATAACATTTTCTGTGTGTTTTTGTGAGGCTTGTTGTTTTAAAGAAAATGATTTCAATAAAAACTATTGAAAATGAAAACAGAGGGAGTAGGAGGAATTCTTACTATATGGGAAACTGCTGAATTCAGTCAGAGTAAGACTTACTAAAAGAGCAACAAGAAGGTAAGTAAACCTTCACAACCTTGAATGACCTGGACAGATAATACAGGCTCCTGAAAAAAGAATGGTAGGACTACTTAGTGTTAAGGAACAACTGGCAGATAGAAATACAAGATGAGGAAGGAGAAACTAATGGGAAAAAGGGAAGGAAAAAGTAAGGAAACCACCATGGGAGAAACTGGAAAGAAGTAAGAAACAGTGATGTATGTTCATATATGAAGACCTCAGGGAGAAAGAGGATAAGAGGGCACAGACAACATGAAGATGAGAGAAGAAATAAGCATGGAGAATGACTCAGTAAATCAAAAGAAAGATCTGTTTTGAGGAAGAGTGGTCAAAACAAATTAATGTTTAATCAGACCAACACCCGAGAATCCTGCATAGGTAGTTCTTAACTCCAGAAAGAATGGAAAACTGCTCAGGCTGAAAGTGCAGTGAAACAAGAACAGTAATGATCTCATGGTAGAGAGTTGAATTGGCAGAGATGAGCAGAAGTGGAGAACATCTTGGAGGAAGTATTTAGGAAAGAGAGTCTCAACACACTGGAATTCTGTATTTGACATATAAGGAGACCTTGACAGAAATGGTTATATAGGGCATTGGTGTACACCTCCGCATAGGAGTCCATGTTATCTTCATTCAAGGGGGCTTTGAAACTTCTTATATCATCACTTAGTAGGAGGTAGACTCTCTTTGACAAATGCTTAAGCATTTTTAAGCTCGATGGGGTATCTGGTCTTACAATTACATTGAACAAGTCTGATTTATGGTCCAATCTTAGCAGGAATGACAACACATGGTGTGGGGGTGCAATGTTCTCCCATGTTAGTGAGTACTATGTCCAGGACATTTGAGCCTCTTGTGAGTGGGCTGACTACCTGTTCCAGAGCATTTGCATTGACAAAGTCCAAGAATCTCTGTGCCAGCATGTTTGTGGTCATATGTGTTTTCCAGTTGATGGCAGGATAATTAAAATCACCCATGAGTAAGGTGCTGGGCTGTTTGGCAACTGGCTCCAGTAAGTACAGGTATGTGGTATGTTTTTCCAGTTTCATGATGGTGGACCTATAGCAAGGTAAGTTGTGGAGGGGGACTTTGCCTGTAGTTTATTGGACATGGAGTAGCTCAAGAAAGTTACACTGCTTGACCAGTCTTGAGGTGTACTTATCCTTAATGAGGATAGATACACCTTATTTGGTTCTTTCATGCTCAGTTTGTGGTCTGAACATATAGAAGGCATTGTAGCCCTGAATGGCTGGGGTGCTTTCCACACCTTTGAACCATGGCTCAGTGACTGCACAAACATCAGCATTTTCCAAAGTGAGGAGTGCTTCCACGTAGTGCAGTTTCTTGTTTAAACTCTTAGCATTAAGCAGCAGTTTTTTGAATTTATCTAGAGAGGATTTTGTTATATTGGGACTTTGGTTATTTTGACAATGACTAAAAAAGGCACAGTAAGGGTGGGTTATCCTTTGTCAGTATCTGAAGGTGTAGAGGAGACAGGTGCAGACCATTTCTGGGAAAGCAGCATGGCCTGTCAACCATGTCTTCCCAGGCTGACAGATATTGGATCTCCTTGGACTGACACCAAAAGCTAAACCAATCATTAAAGTCAATCATTTTTTGTTTGTATTGTGGCATGATCCTTGGAGAAGGTAGAATGCTGCTTAAGGCTAGGCTTATACCTGTCTGTGACAGATAATCTGAAAGCTTAGTCATGTCTCTTTTCATATAGTCCAGGGAGGTATTTCTCAAGTCATTCACTCCCACTTGGATTATAATGGAGTCACACTGGTACTTCTGATTCAGTGACTTGAGCCCTTGAGTGACTTGATGGATCCTGGCACCTGACAGGCAGCTAATTGTAACCTACTCTTTATCAAGCCTTGTGAAGGGAACATCCATATTTCTCACAATAGAGTCATCTATAACCAATACATTATGTTTTGTGGTGTTATGCTCTATGAACTTATTTTTAGAGACACTGGTGTGTATTAGGTTCTATGGTTGTTTTTTTTTTTTTGCATTGTTATGTGTGTAAGTGGTTCCCTTTGGGAGGCCTCTGATTATTTGGTAATTTACTATTGTGGACTTCCGCATATGTAGGTTTATGTGTAGTGCCCTTATTTAGTGTGGGAAGTGTGTATGCTGACAATCTGTTTGGCATTTGATTTGTCCTTATGTGAGAGTCTTGCCTCCAGTTTCATAGTGTAACTACATCTCTCACATAAAGCATTTGTTTGTTTCAGGAGTAAGTGGTTGTCAGTATACATTAGACAACTGCTTCAGGATGAATGCCTATCAGGCTGGCGAGAAAGATGTTAGCAAGTTCTTATTGTTTGTTTTATTAGAGAAGGGAATGATTTAATTTGACAGGACTGTGCTGGTAGCACCACGACTACAAGAGGGACCTATACTTTGTGTAAGTTAAGGTTTACTAACAAGGCAATGCTGCTCACTGCACAACTGAGTTGCTCCTAGAGCAGCAAAACAGCTTGGAAGAGTTTCACTGACAGTTATTTTGGGAAATACTGAGTGTATCTATACAAGGTACTGCTAACTGCCATTGAGTGAAGGGCAGCACTGTGCAAATGCAAGGCTTCAATTCAAGCAAAGGGAAACATGTTTTTAGCTAACTACCAATCAGTAAAGCACACATTAAGCCCTCAACCCACAATCCCCAACTCCGAAAAGCTAGACCTGCACACTTCTGCCACAATTGTAAAGAAAAACATCTTACTGATGTAGAATAACTGGTTTGGAGCCCAAGTCTAACAAGACCTCACAAACTACATACAACAGCTGTACAACTAACAGATACAATGTAATACAGTGAAATTAGCTGCTTAAAGCAGCAGCAGATGGTACTATTTTTTTAAACTGCTGAAGTACAGTCACAGTATACAAAAGAAGTGCAAAAAATACTTGAAGCCTTTTTGTGTACTTCCCAGCTCAGCTAAACCAGGTAAACACCTACTGCATTTAGATGAATAATCCCTGTCCTCCCAATGTAAAAGTACAGAAAAGGAGAGTCCAGAGTGAAATGCTACCATAACAAAAACTTAAAACATATGAAATGCTACTACAAACATACCTAAATATATGGATACAGCAGTGTAATTTAAACAGTTTATAAAAGTGTGGTTATTCAATAAAAGTACTTCAATTTGTGTAAATGTCTAAGGAGCCACTCAATTGTACAGAATTTGTAAAGGCACTAAAACAGGATAAGCTGAGTAATAAGCCCTCCAGCCAATAAAACTACATGCAGAAATCTCAAGTGTTTCCCCAACCTTAACAGATCAGGCTACCTCCCAGTGCACTAGATGGAAAATCCACTGCCCTCTTGATGTAAAAACAAATGCTTGCTAGAGTGTAAAAATATGCTACTTTATCCAACAGCTAGCTAGATAATGAATTCAGAGCAAGTAAATTAGTAGAACAGACAATGAAAGAGAACATGTACTTTTACAATATACAAATAAGGAAAGGCAAATTAATAATTCAGTGTATCAACAACACTATAGAAAGGGAGGAGCTTATTAAGCTCAATTTACAGCATGGGTGGGCAACTTAAAATCACCAGGTTTAAAAAGTAAAGCAAATAAACATATGGGAAGTTAGATGTGAAAAACTAGTAGAGAATCACCAGCAGTGCTTTACTTAATTCAGGCTTGTGTTCAGCAAAAGACAAAGGACCAGAAACTCACTGTGTATTTAAGTATCACTCAAGAGACAATTAACTTATTAAAAATATGAAATGTCCAGCCTAGATAATTAAGTGTCAAGCTCTAAAATAGAACAAAAACACCAGGCCAAGCAGAATTCTTAAAATAGAAAACAAAATGGAGCAGGTAAAACAGAAAGCAGCTCTGTCAGTCACAGACCAGAAATATAGGTTTACTTTCCTCACCAAGTAGTGAATTACCAGCAGTGCTTTATTTTATACAGGCTTAAAATGTTTTCAGCAAAAGACAAAGGCCCACAAATTCACTGTGCATTTAAATATCACTCAGTAGACAATTAATCAATGAAAAACATGTGGAATGTGAAATGTACCAAGATTAAACGATGACCACTCAGAGAAGGTTGGAGCCTCTACAACAAACAACGTTCAAAGGAATCAAAGACCCCTTCCAAACATGGCTATATAACAGATTAATGCTCAGAATCCAAAAAGCTTTTATTGACTAAAACCGGTAAGTGCTTTCACAAAAAGTATTCTGTTCTCCAGGTCATTAACTGACAACTTATAAACCAACACATTTAAAAAGTAAGACACAACCAATCATAACAGCTTAGAACAGTCACATGTTGTCATATCAATTAAGCAATAAAACTCAGGTAACGAGTTTACTACCTACCTAAAAAAGGAACTACTTAATAGTCTATTAAAAATGCATATTTAAGATCACTTAAAAGTCATCTCTATAGTACTGCTTTCACATCATTCATTATTAACTAAAACACACATTATAAAAGTAACTACATTCTAAGTCACTGGTAAAATAAAATTGCATATATTATAAAGCACTTTCTTTGAATGTGACTAATCATTGGATGTAAACAATATACATTAACATTATTAAATCAACTTAGAAACAGTAATTTATCTTTACGTACACAGTGCAAGAGCAAAAGATTCCCCAGAACAGAATTCCTGGTTACGGAAACAGTAATTGTCATGTAAAGCAGCTGAAATAAGAATGCATCCATAATAAAGTGCATACATGAAACATCCAAAAGGAATTACACAAAGAATGTATTTACTTTAGTAACTTACAATTTGGGCATCTCTAATTGTTGGATGTAAACAATATACCCTAAAATTGCTAAATCAACTTAAGAACCATAACTTATCTTTACATACACAATGACAGAAGGCAAAAATTCTTCCCAGAACAAAATTTCTAGTTTTGGAATTGCTAACTATCTTAAAAAACTATTGCATGAGTAACTTGCAATTTGGATGTCACTGATCGTCAATGTAAACAATATGCACTAAGATTGCTAAATTAGTTTAAAAATAATAACTTGTCTCTACATACATAACAGAAAGATTCCCCCCAAAAATTCATAGTTATGGAATTAGTAACTATTTTAAAAAACTATTTAAATAAAAATGCATTTACAGTGTAGCACATATATTAAACATGTAAAAAGAGCATATATACATTAGCAACTTGTAATTATCCAATGATCAGAGACACACAAATTGTAAGTTGCTAAAGTAAATACATTCCTTATGTATTTCCTTCTGGATGTTTAACATATGCGGTTTATTATGGATGCATTCTTATTTCAACTGCTTTACATGATAGTTACTGTTTCCATAAACAGGAATTCTGTTCTGGGGATTATTTTGCTCTTGCACCATGTATGTAATGATAAGTTACTGTTTATAAGTTGATTTAATAATTTTAATGCATATTGTTTACATCCAATGATTAGTGACATTCAAAGAAAGCACTTTATAATATTTGGAATTTTATTTTACCAGTGGCTTAGAATTTAATTACTTTTATAATATGTATTTAGTTAATGACGAATGATGTGAAAGCAGTACTATAGAGATGTATTTCTAGTGATCTTAAATATGCACTCTTAGTAGACTTTTAAGTAATTTATTTTTTAGGTAGGTTGTCATCTCATTACATGAGTTTTATTGATTAATTGATTAGATGACATGTGACTTTTTTAAGCTATTATGATTGGCTGTGTCTTACTTTTTAAATGTCTTGATTTATAAGTTGTCAGTTAATGACCTGGAGAAGCAGAACACTTTCTGTGAAAGTGCTTACCAGTTTTAGTTAATAAACCATTTTGGATTCTGAGTGTGAATATTTTGTACAACTGTGTTTGGAAGGGGTCTTTGATTCTTTTGAAGTGTGAAATGTGCAGTCTAGATAATTTGTCTATCTCTCAAATAGAACAAAAACACCAAGCCAAGCAGATTTCTTAAAACAGAAAGCAGTTCTATCAGTCACACACAAAAAATATTGGTTTACTTTCCCCACACAGCTGGAATTCACCAGCAGTGCTTTAGTTTATTCAGGCTTGAAATCTTTTCAGCAAAAGACATGACATTGTTGTCTCACCACTCTTTGGGTGATGGCGAGGTGAATTTCTGAGATCTTGCTCACATCTGAAAAACTCAGGTAAAGACCAGAGATCCATTAGGTGCGTTGGCTTCAAGAGAAGAAGGATAGTATTGATGGATTACATCACCTACGGAAGTAAGTGACGCACACTCTCTGTTGCTCATTGCATGTGAAACCCTGGGGCATTTTCTGCTATTTGGATGAGTTTACTGCCTTAAAGTGACAAAAAAAACCGGCCTTTGGTGGGTAACACCTTCACTTTCCATCACTAAGCTCACTCCTCATCAGGAATACATTGTCAGTATAAGGCAGCAGAGAACTGGGATCTTGATGGTCAGAAAGGCAGGAAGAATAAACAAATCTAAACAAAATTGACTGTATAGGTATCCAAGGGTGATGGAGAAACGTCAATAACATTAGTAAATGGATAGGGATTATTACAAAACTTACAGCTTTGGCTGCGTGCACAAGATGCTTCCATACATATTCTCCTTTTGCAAGTTATTAAGCCTCTGTCTTTAATGCATTGTTTAATTTAGCTTTTGTTACTCTGCATAATGATTTCTGCATGCTCCATACTAGTAGCTTATTGGAAAGATGTGGGAATGGGCATAAAAGGCTGGTGGGCTTACCCACAGAGTTTGATACACATCTTCTACGTTCGTATACGATCCTGGGAAGTCATTTTGTACTGTGCTACTGTATTTTAAACATTGTTGAAGAGATGGCTGATAGTCCTTTTCCATCTTCAGAAGACTAAGGCAAGAAGTTGGGAATCTTACTAGAATGAGTTCTCTACAATAAAAGAAAAAAAGGAGGAAAGAAAGAAAGGAAAGAAATGAACACAACATTTAAAAGAGCAAATGAGATGCATCTACTGCTATAGTATTCCATTTCCATCATTAAATAAGGCTAAATGGAAATGAAATCATCCTTTCTAATACACGACAGTTGCTCACATTTAAATGAAAAAGATAAGCTTGCACTTTGTTATATAAATGTAAAGCAGGAGGGGCAGGAGGCAATAGTGTAAAGCAGGAGGGGCAGGAGGCAATAGTGTATTGGCAATAATGTATTGGTGACAGTCAGTGTCATAAATGTTATGTGTTTGTACATTTTCATGTGAAATCCAAAGCTAAGTTTAAATGTGTTAATTATTGGTACCTCACAATTTATTCTATAGAATTAAACAATGTTAGGGAAATTAGACTAACATAAAATTATATGCATATGTGTGTGTGTGTGTGTGTGTGTGTGTGTGTGTGTGTGTGTGTGTGTGTGTGTGTGTGTGTGTGTGTGTGTATGTATGTATATATATATATATATATATATATATATATATATATATATATGTAGATATATGTATAGATAGCTATAGATAGATATATACATACACATAGACACACACACACACACACACACACACACACACACACACACACACACACATATATATAAAGAGAGAGAGATAGATAGATAGATAGATAGATAGATAGATAGATAGATAGATAGATAGATAAAAAAACTCAGGTCTTCAACCATGCTAAAAATGCTGGGATTAAATATATTTATGAAGGTGTCTGCTAGCAATTTCAGAAATCGATGCTAATACTGTTATTCATGCACCATCAGCAACTTCCAGTCATAGCCACTGACAGCTTGTGCCAGGGGGAGCTGTTCCCTTCACTTCACTCTGTTTAAAGATTTGTGACACACACACACACACACACACACACACACACACACACACACACACACACTCACACACACAGTTGGTATCAATTACATTTCTTATTTTCTAGAGACTAAAGACAAACCCCTACTGAATTATAAAAAGGGGAAAATGTCTTAAAATAACCTGATGATATCACTAGTGTCTGCCATTAACAAAACCTGACCACTAGATTACAAAAACCTCCTACATGTGTGCATGTACATACACCCACATGCACAGAAGAAATGGTACAGTGCTGTAATTCATTAATGTCACTGATAATCTGTATTGTCCACAAAACGTTACACAGAATTAAAAAAAGATCGTTATTGGGTTTGGAGTGTAATAATGAAATTACTCATATTCTTTTTTTTCTCAATTTTTTTTTAATTAAATTTTCTCATATTATGAAATCAAAAATGATATACAATACAATAGAAGTTGTTGATGTTACAATTTCCATAACATGAGCAAGTTATTAAACTGGGTCTTCACACACTGTAATAAAACAATTTCAATTTAGCTAAAGTTAACAACAGAGGATTACCATGAAGTTATGATTGTGTTATGGTTCAGTCAGGAGCTATGAATATAGTAAAGCAATTGACCTATACATTATGATAATACGATAAGAGTATATCTTGAGGTATAACACCAACTTAGTGATACACAAAGAATCTAAACTACTATACTTATATACATATTTACAAAAACGTCATCTTAGTTGATGCTGCTACTACTCAACTAAAGAGAGTGTTTAGTAATTTAATAACTTTATGTATTTTTGCATACCTTGCCATTCATGATAGAATATCAATTAAAGCTTTACAGTAGTTCTGATAATATGTTTGGTTCTTTTGACTTTTGGTATACAGCTTCTTAACAAATACGTTTTTGTTTTTGGAAATTACTCATATTCTGGGTTGTAGGAATTCCTTTTATAATGTATATCTTCTCCACTTAACACAAAACTTGTTGATACAATCTGAGTACCAGGGTTTTTAGTCCCTCTGGATAACAAAGGGAGCTTAGCCTTTTTTTAAGTTAGAAAACATTAGTCTTTCAAGCTGGGTAAGATGTTTGGGGTAGTATGCTCCAAGTAGTGCACTGAATTCCAAGACTGGCCTTCTGAAGGAAGGTTAGAGATGAATACTGAATGACATCCTTAGACCTAAATAATATGCACTTGGTACTTAATTGTCCAAAGTAAAAAGATTTTATAGCTATAACTGACTATGATATTTGATGCATAGTTCACTATCAGTGAGGGTAGCTGTATCTGATTGAACCTGTCTTTGTCAGGTCCTGTTTATGTAGCAATCAGTAGGATAGACTTGTTTCCCAAATGCTGCTGTACTCCATTTGTTGGATTTAAGCCTACTACCGTGATCAGTACACAAAGTGTTTGTTTTTGAGCAGTTCAGAATGGTAGGAAGGTTTCTGAATTTCTTCAGGCCCTCAGACAGGGGTATTAAGCTTTAGCTTTTGAATAATCTCTAAATATTCTAAAGTCTTTGGGGGAAATACTACTAGTTTTGATGGAACAGATGACAGTTTGGTGGTCAGATATGATAAACGAGGGAATGATATAAGCAGGGGTGTGCAGGTAAATGTTACCTAATATAGATAAGTTAGGAGTTCTGGTTAATGGAGGGATATTAAAATCACCCAGTGTTAACTTAAGATGATTAATAAGAACAGAATTTACTTATTGAGGTAGCTGTTTTAGTCATCAGGAGAAATTATTGGAATCTATAGCTGGAAACAATGTAGTTATTAACTAAATTTAGTGTGATTAGCATATACTGGAGTTCTAGACTGGTGTTTTAAGGGATTTGGCAGGAAGAAATGGGGGACCAGATAAATACTGATATACCTGTACCACTCCAGGACAGTCTGAATCAGTGATATGTGAAATCTGCTGGTAAGTGTTTTATGCATAAGAAGGGATGTTTATGAATTTACATTGCAATACTCTCCAACCACAGAAACATTTCTATCGCAACTTTCTTTTTCTGTTTTCAGTGTTGAGCTTCTTTTATTAATTCTTAATTGTGTAGGCTATTTAACTGCTCCTTATATTATCCAGTATAAAGACTTCTTCCAGCTTCCCATCCTCTGATTGTCCTTGACCAGGCCCACACATCTCATTGCTATGTGCTACTATATATACTTGCATGTGTTATCACATGCACGCATATTTAAGTTCGCAGGATATGACTGGTGATATGGACAGCCTGCCATAATGCTGCAGCTTCACCACCCTGCTGTTCTCTACATGTAAAGTTATCACATGATTTTGAAAATATTCACCAATTTCTCTACACTATAAAGCTAGGTACTACATTCCTTTTGACCATTATACTGTAAGAAAAATGATACATTTTCACATTTTGTTGAAGATTGACCTTTATTTTATGAAATTATGATCTATTTCCAAAAACACTTTTCAAGTTTCCTTTTTAAGAATAAATGGAACCTGAAGAGAATGTTGTGTTACCCCAAGGACACACATTTCGGTATCCCTCATCAGCCTCAAATCACTATCTCTTGTGGTAGATGCAGTTATTGTGGGAACATTGACAACAGTGGCCAGTTCATTCATCTAGATACAGGTCAAAAAATTGTCTTTAGAGTCTCTGCTAATTGTCTGACTGAGCACGTTGTATACTTAGCATACTGTGTGACATGTTTTTCATACTATGTGGGCAAAACAGCTAGAATGCTCAAAGACAGGATTAGGGAACACCTGTATAGTATTAGAATATGTTCAAACAGGGGGCCAGAGCCTGAATGGCTAACTGAAGGCAGCATATTTTTAGAGCTTCATAAACTAGTATAAAATTCAGGAAATTATTTAATTTTTTTTCTAACAAAAACATTGAATAGTCAGATAATAGTCTAAAATAACAAACTACAAGTTTTGATGGATTTCTGTAAGAAATTTCCTGTCAAATTATATTGGAGTATATTAACAACTGGGGAAATGAGTAACCTGAAGAACTCTCATTCTGAACTAACATTAAAAAAGGAACTACAACTGGTGACTACCACACTACAAGAATTATCAATGGAAATGGGTGATTTTAAGGTTAATCAGCAAAATCTTAAAAGGGAACTGTCAAAAGCAAACAGATGTTTTCAAAGAAATGCTTCAACAGCATCAGACTAAGATAACAACTACTGAAACTTCTTCGAGTGACATTGAAGGAAGGCTCAGAGAGGAGGAAATCCAAAGAGACTTTCTTCTGAAGCAAAATAGTTGACTCATCACCAAAGTAGATGACTTAGAAAACAGGGAAAGAAGGTCAAACATCAGAATCTTTGGCTTGCCTGAGAAAACAGAAGGAGGAGATATCGTTTCCATCTTAAACACATGGATTCCTGAGGTTTTAAATCTTAAAGAAGGCTTTTCATTTGGTATTGAAAGGGCTCATTGAGCTTTGGGAAACCCAGCTTCAACTGCAGCTTCACTGACATCTTCTACACCACCAAAGTCAATTATAATAAAGTCTTTAACTTTCATGGACAAAGAACTGGTGTTAAAAACTGTGTGGAGAAAGAGCCCTATAAAATATAACCAAAACCTAATAAGGTTTGATAATGTTTATTCTGCTAAAGTGTTGGAACAAAGGAAAAAGGCATGCAAAAATAAAATGCCTGCACCTAAATGAGATAAGAACCTTCAACAACCTGGAAGAAGCTGTACTATTTATCAAAAACAATGATATCATATATATTCCAGAAGATATGGACTGGGCATCTCCATCTCTGAAAAAAAAAACACTGATAAGAACTCCTGGACTGATGTAAAAAAAAAAAACGAATCTAAAATAGCAGTTTCTGCAAAGTCTCTCAAAGTTTCTACTGCAACCTAATTATTAATGATATATCAATCAGACTTAAAGCTGTAATGTAAACTATACTCTTGTGTATATATGTAACATATATATAACACACACACACACATATATATATATATATATATATATATATATATATATATATATATATATATATATATATATATACATATACATACACAGGGAAAGGTATTTGTCTGTATTCTTCTTTATGCATTATTTGCTATATTTGATTTACATTATAGAAATAGTTACAAAAAGTCTTTACTGTCCTATCTTTCTTCCTTCCTTTTCTTTCTTAACTTTTGTATGTATAGTAACTTGACTAGTTAATTCCTTATTCCTAATAGACCAAAATGAGTTAAACTTCTAATAGTCAAGTTTCACTACATTTCTCTCATGTTTCTGATCAAGCATTAAGTAAATGGCACATTTTCGTTAACTAATACAGAAATACCAACGTTTAGCAATGTTAGTTTTATATGCTAGTAATTTACTGTTTAGATTGTTGCTTGTTTTTTTTTAAATTGAGAGAACAAACGCTATTAAAAGAAATATTCCTTTAAATGTTATAGAAGTGTGATGTGCTATGCCGATAAATACTTAGCTTTGTATTATTATAATGCCTCTAAACACTGTGATTGAGTTGTGCACTTAGTATCAAGCATATAATGCAAGCACGGCACATATATCCTTGGGAAAATGTGTTTGATAGGTCTGAATGCAATTAGTAAACATAACGTTGTTTGGATTAAAGCCAGACTGGGCTTCTCTACAGAGAAATTGTCACTACACAATGATGCCTTGTTTAGGGACGTAATCTTTTCTATTTTGTTCCAGTTGCCATTAAGGGCTGATTAACCTCATGTGAGAAGATTGACTCTCCGATTTGAATACTAAAGTTAGTAGAGGAAACTGGGACCTTGAACTGATTAATGACTAAAAACAGTGACTAACAGGTAAGACTGTTTTAAGATGAATAAGGAATTGCAGGCATTCACTTTGTATAGTGTGAGTAGTGCTGGCAATAATGGGTGACCACATCTTAACTGAATAACAGATTTGGTGTGCGGTTACAGTAACGGCATGGGATGTGGTTGCTTAGTGATGGTGAATGATGACTTTTGGATTGCTTTGACTTATAATGTGGTGCTTACTTGTCTATTTTGATTTGTCAGTCTGTCTGGGACTTAAACTGAATGAAGGAATGTTTGCTTGTTGTTCAGTATACATGGGACTTGGTGCAATGATTCTTGGGTGATATTTGCATTAAGAACACTGAAGAGGGGGATGGAGGGGGAAAAAGTTTAATAGAGTGATTTTGAGCTGAAAAGCGGCTGAGCAGGGACATTGTAGCTCATGGCTGCTTAAAGGTGAAGATTTTCATAGTTTGTAAGACTTGCGAGCTGGAGAGCCAGGAAACAGCTGATAGATTCACATTTTGCTATTGTTAATCAGCTACTATTTATACTTAATATGAAAAAATGGGGATACTCAGAAGCTAAAAAAAGCTTAATAGTTAACATAACTCAGATACATATGTTATGTATGTATAGATGGTAAGGAAACATACATCAAGTTATGAATAAATATTAAGCCCCAACAGCTGAATGGGGTCTATATTAGAACATCAAAATTTCACAACTTCGAATGTTTTAATATTGAACCCTATTCAGCGAAAGCTGAAAACAGTGAACATACAGAACAACAAATTTTTTCCTAGGGGAAAAAATTTGCTGGTCCAAAACACATACACACAACACAAGCACACCAAACAAACAGCAATCCACACACATACAACTAAAATCTTTCACCTAACCCTACACCAAACTATACACACACCACTAACTATCCACTTACCTTCACACAAACTCCAACCCTAAGGTCCGTCACTATCGCACACTCACCTCACCCGCGCCATAACTCTAACTCACCTACCCCGCCCTAACCCTCATATCCACACAATCGCACACTTACCTGACCCACACCCTAACCCTAACTCACCTAACCCGCCCTAACCCTCATGTCTACACAATTGTACACATATTTAACCTGCAACCTAACCCTAACTAACCTAACCCACACTCATTCGCACACTTACCTGAACCCGACCCATAACTTTCCTCCACAGAGCTGAAAATACCGAAGCAACAGAAACGGACAACCAAATTCTTTCCCTAGGAAAACATTTGGTTTTCTGTTGCTTTGATATTTTCAGCTTTTGCTGAATAGGGTTCGATATTAGAACATTAGAAGTTTTGAAACTTCGATGTTCTAATATAGACCCGCTGAATGTTATAACATAATAATCATTGTATTTTAAAATAGTCTCCTTTAGCACTTAAAAACTATATGTGGAGCTCAGATGAAATGGGAAAGAAAGTTAGAGTGACAGTCCACCAGACTTATCTATCTGTTGGACGAGGAATGTATTTCTTTCCATGTTGGGTAGGGTTTAAAAACCACACTAATTTCATTTCAGTATGTATTTTAGATTTTAAGACTTTAGTTAGTTTTAATAAGCCTGACTTAAGCTTATTCTCGTTGATTACTTTAGAGAAAACATTGTTGACTGAGATAGATGATTGCCTACAAATTAATAATAAATAAATACTAGAGGAGGGGACGATTCCACGTAAATATAACAATAGATCAAACTCTTCTGCAAAAATAACTTGATATGGCTCTTACTTTATTATCTTTAAACACTAATGGCTTAAATAACCTAAATAAGATATCTAATCTACTAAAAATATTTAAAATTAAACAGAGCTCTAATAATACTCTTACAGGAAACACACTATAAAAAATGATAAATGTATATGGAACCCAAGTAAATATATGACTCTGACCTGTTCCACATTTAAATCAAAGAGAGGGGTAGCAATCTTATGTAAAAAGAATTCCTTAAGTCCTGAAATTATAACAGATATGTAGATAATGATGGTCCTATAGCTATTGTCATCTTGAAGTTTAATAACAGGATGTGGACACTAGTAAACCTATATTGGTTTTCTGCTATTGGGGTGGGAACAGTTAAAAAACACCTAGAGCTTATTATAAATACATCTAAAGGAAATGTAATAATAGGAGGGGATTTTAATTGCATTACTGACACATCTGAAACCACTAACAAAAAAATCTCCATGCTTAACATCTACTGCAAAACTATAAAAAAGATGGACTGAGGCTTTAAAATTGAAAGATATTTACAACACTACAGATAACAACTCATTACTATTGTCTCATCGAGATTATAGATTTGGTACCCAAACCAGAATAGACAAATTATACATTTCTCAGGATCTTTATGCAAAAATCACATCCTTCTCAATAATCCCATGTCCTTTATCAGATCACAGTTCCCTTGTCCTAAAAATGCAAATTGATCTTAAACCATTAACACTTATCTCTAAAATTCCCTCGTGTATCACAAAAATTAAAGAATTCAATCAATGTTTAATTAGTGAACTTCTTTTCTTTTTAGATATAAACTACAAGCCAGTAGTAAACATAATAACGGTCTGGGATTCACTAGACACTTGTATATATGGTAAAATGATTAGTTTGTATAAAAAATAAACTTAAAGAATGGGAATCAGAATTACAAGAACTACAAAACCAACTCTTATTATACAAATCCAAAAGGACTTCAATTCTTTTGGGAACAAAAAGGTAATAGAATATTTAAATAAAAGAAATAATGAAATACTGAACCATAAAACTAATTTAGCCATGGAGAGATTAAAAATAAACTCTTATGCTACTTCTCCAAAACACCTACATAACCTAACTATTTAAATAAATATGCAATCTAAAGCTAATGCTATTGTTAACATTTTACATGAAGGGAAAGGTAAGAAAGTTTCGGAAATGGGGATATACTGGCTGCTTTTAAGTATCATTACACAAGACATTATAAAAACAAGAACACTATAACTGACCAATTAAATTTAGAAACTATACTCCCTAATATAAAAACAATCCCTGCAAACTTACAACAAGAGTTACAAATCCCATTAGACACAAAGAAATTACTGAAAAAATCAAAGAGAGTAAAATTGGTAAATCCCTGGGGATAGATGGTTTAATTATAGAAGTATACAAACTATTTCCTACAAATATTACCACATTGTTACATAAAACACTACTTGAAATTCAAACTCATGCAATAATTCCCTCTTAATGGAGATATTCTTTAATCACCCCATTTAAAAAAAATAAAGATTCTAGTCATTGTATTTCATATAGCCCATTTTCATTACTGAATAATGATCATAAAATATTCATGTCTATTATGGTAAGTAGAATAAAAGCTCAAATATCTGAAATAATTAATAATGACCAAAATGGGTTTATACATAATAGTTACACAGACATGATAATATAAAAAGGATATTGACATTAATTGATTATTTAAATAACTAAAATTCAGAAGCCTTGATAATTGGACTGGATGTAGAAAAAGCATTTGATTCTTTAAATTGGGATTATTTAATTAAAACTCTATATGTACTTGGTTTTCCTCTCTCCTTTATTACATTCATTAAAAAGGTTTATGAAAATAATTTAGCTTATGTTATAAATAGGACCCTTTACTTCACAGTCAATCCAAATTACAAGAAGCACTAAATAAGGTTGTCCTATGTCACCCATTTTATTTGCATTGGCCATAGAGATACTGGCTATATTAATATGGAACAATCCAAAGATAAAAGGCATAGATATACATGACTAATATAATTCCAAGATCATGCTCTTTGCTGATGATGTGCTTCTTACATTATCAAACTCAAAAGAGGTGTTAGATGAGCTAGATTTATTGATAGAAAACTTTCACAATATCTCAGAACTTCATTTTAATAACCAGAAATCAAAATATATGTTATTGAATAAATAAAGAAATACAAATTGATAAGAATCACATCATAGGCAAGCAAGTCACAACTTTAAAATACCTGGGGATTGAGCTGATTGAAAATATACAGGAGATACTGAATATTAATTATAGAAGGGTTATTGATATAATAAATACTCTGGTGAACAAGTGGAATAACTTATTTATAAATTTTGAAGACAGATTACAACTGATAAATGGTACTACTTCCTAAAATTTTGTATGTAGTACAAGCTATTTAGTTGATACTTGACAATGCTATCTTAAAGAAATAACATCAATATTGTTAAGATTCTTGTGGTATCCTAAAAGAAACACAATTCTATATACTCATCATATCAGCCAATGGGATCAGGGAGGAATAAACTTCTCAGATATTGAATTCTATATAAGGGCTACTTTACTTAAAACTGTGATAGATTGGATAAACCCTAATTATGCATCTAATTGGAAGTTGTTGCACTCAATTATAATAATAAATGAAAACAAATTGTTAAAAATGCTTTAGCTATAGATAAGGATAACATATGGTATTCATTGAGTTTAAATTAATAATATAATATAACTAAACCCACTAAGTTAAATTTAATCAACCATCTTTTTGAAACATTTAGGAAATGTATTAATATAAATATGAATTTAAAGCTTTGGTTCACGATATTAACCCCTTTCACTATTACTAAGAACTTTCCAGATAGGATTCATAGGGATATATTTACCTCTTGGGAACAAAAAAAAATAATATGCTGGCAACATTGTATAAAAAATCAACAATTCTTAGATATGCACTATATGTTGTCAACTTATAGTTTAAATTCTCATGAATGGTTAATACTTCAGAATGTCTTGACATACTCCAAGGATCTATGTAGGATAATAAGTAAGTCTTCTTTCCCAAATCCACCCAAATTTATAACTAGATTGTTTGGAATTATATATAATAATGAAAATATAAAAAAATGAAACATCGTATTTATATAATTTAATAAAAAATTATAAAATGACACCTAAATCAGCATATTGGCAGTATATTACTAAAGGATATTCGATACCTTTAACTTCAGAAAATAAATCAAACATACTTCTTTCAGTTAAATTAACTTCTTATTCTCAATACTGGAGAATATTTAATTGGAAATACCTAGATAGATCCTTCTTAACTCATGATAACATTTCAAAAATCAGTTCTTATAGCAATGGGTTATGTTGGAGATGTCAACAGACCAATAACACTGACTGGTCTCACATTTTCTATGACTGTATGAAAATTAAAGTTTTTTGGATGAAATTAATAATTTCTTACAAGCAATGTATACAGACATATTTTTCATGACCAAAGCTTTAATATTATTGAATATAAATGAAGGTTCTTTTATAAATAAACCTAACCTTTACTTACTGTGGACAATACTAGCTATAGCTAGGAAATGCATAACCAGGAAATGGAACTCTACCACAGTGCCTAAAGAGAAGATTTTTTGGTTTACTGAAGAAGATGACATTATTGGAGGTAAAAACCAAAGAACTAAGAATGTTTCCTAAGCCAGTAGTCAATAATCCTTGAAGAAAGTTTTGACATTGATTGACTCTTTCCAAATGGCATCAGTCTCCTCATGAAAACAACTGTACCATAAGTTATCTTTAATCATTTTTGTATAAACTTGTTAGTATTCAAATCTAGTCATGTCAGGCTGAATGAGAGTACTGTATATAGTTAATCTATTAATTAATATGTTTAACTGTAAACAAGTATTTCTGTTTTTGTTTGTTATACATTTAAAATAAAAATTATCTGAGCTAGAATATGTTCAAACAATAATGCTCTATTGAAAAAGGTTGAACATGCTTTTAAGTTTATGGCCATATATGTTAGGAGACACTAAGAATTGCACAGAAAGAAAAGAGGTTAGATGGATTACTAGACTTAGGACTGATAGGTGGAAGGGTCTCAATGAGAAAGCCTCCCTAAAACCTATACTAAAAGCTAGACGCCTGAAGGTTTAACATTGCTGTCAATGCATTATATAAGACTTTGATTGTATATATATATATATATATATATTTTTTTTTTTCCCCCTTTTATGTGAATATCCTTCTATCTAAGTCACGGTGGTACAGTGGTAGCGTTGTTGCCTCACAGCAAGAGGTTCTCCTGTTCGATTCTCGGCTGGAGTGCCTTCTCTGTGGAGTCTGCATGTCCTCCATGTGGTCGAGTAGCCTAGGAAAGACATGCGTGAATGGGCGTGCCTTCGCTGAAGGTTGGGCATCGGGCTGACAACTCAGCACCATAAAAATCTACTGCCAATCATTAGCGGACCGGAGTTCCACTGTGGTGACCCCTAACCAGGAAAAGATGAATAGACTTGATGTGAATATCCTTCTATGCAGTGTGTATATTCCTAACTTGTGTTTGTTTTATATTTTGTATTTTTTTCACTTCCTTGGAACATGTTGCCCTTTTAATACTAGTTAGTAGTGATGCTTGATTGGTTGTCAAAATGTATTTAAACTGTGAGAATGGGGTAGGTTTTTTCATATGGTCTGAAGAAGCATTTGGTGAACGCGCTTACCTTGTTTTTAAACCTGGATTAAATGTTTTTTTATGGTCCCTAGTGTCAGTGTTTGCTACATTGTTTATATTATAGTTTTTACTTTTCAACAATAGTATAGTAGCCAAAAGCACTTGTCTTTCACTTTAGTGTCCAAATAAAGATTATTTTTAGTTAATCAAAACTGTGTTTTTGAAATGCAGGCTATTCATACAAAAAAAAGAAAAATAGTTGCAAAATGAACTAGTAGACACAGCTGTTAACTAGCTACCATGAATTTCCTAGTGAAAGAAGTACATATAGTTTTACCTGGAAAATTCAAATATCCACAACATTTACTGTTCATCCTCTTATTTATTTATTTTATTTATTTGCATTTGTTTAAACAGGATAGTCCATTGGGCTCGAAGAACCCGTTTTCAATGGAGTCCTGGGGAGAAAAGCTCCACATACAGATTACACAAAGATGAGGATATACATATACATTACATGGGGTTAAACATTGTACAGTTTATGTAATTAAACATGTAGAGAGAGCTAAAAACACAGGTTATAAGAACAACAATATATATATATATATATATATATATATATATATATATATATATATATATATTTTTTTTTTTTTTTTGAGCAGAGTTAGTTAGTATGCTGGTAGCCAATGTGTAATGCTACCTGGGATTTTGAGTGATAGAAGAGAAAAGTACTAGTGTAAAGAATAGGTTATGAGGGGTGAGAGCAGTATATTGGTAGCCCATGAGTAATGCTACCTGGTGTTTGGAGTGAAAGAAGAGAAAAAGTACTAGAGTAAAGAATAGGTTATGAGGGGTGAGAGCAGGAGCACTCTCATGTGGAGGTTAGATGAGAGTGGAGTATTTTTTTAAAGGATGGGAGGCTTATAATGGCACGAATGGGGGGAGGAAGGGAGTTCCATAAGCGTGCTAGTGAGAAGGACAGGAGATTTTGTCCAGGAGGGTGGAGGGGTCTGTGAATTTCTATGAGGTTTTGATTGTTTGATCTTAGATGTCATTGAGTGTGGTGTATTTTAAAGGTAGACGAGAGTGCAGGGCAGAGGGATGGCTGGAAAATCAGTTTGTGAGCATATGTGAGTTGGGTGTAGGAGAGGTAGTTGGGTAGTTCTAACCAGTTCAGTTTGTGGAGTGGTACACAGTGGTGGGTTGATGATTTGTTACAAGTGGCAAATTTGGCAATTTTATTGTAACAAGAGGATAGTTTGGTTTTGAGGGAGAATTGTAGGTTAGTAAGAAGAGGTGCCCCATAAAGAAGGGAGGGTAGGAGAAACGTAGTAGAGAGAGTAATCTTAGTAGTTGAGCTGAGGAATCGATTATGACGGTAGAGCATGCCAAGTTTTTGGTGGGTTTTATTTATGTTTTGTAGTAGATGGGAATTGAATTTAAGCTTGTCATCAATTTGGACTCCTAATAGTTTGGTTTCTGATATAAGCTCAAGGGGGATGTTATTTTGGCTGGAGATGGAGAATGATTTATGATCGATGTTAGTAGTTTTTGAAGGAGTAAATATCATGAGTTTGGTTTTAGCTGCATTAAGAGCTAGATGGTTGTCTTTCATCCAATTTTCAGTGGTGGAGAAGGCATCCTGGGTTAGCTTTAAAAGAGTTGGGATGGATGAGGCAGCACAAATGGTTGTGGAATCATCTGCATATTGAATAATATTAGCCTGAGGGATAGCGTGGAAAAAGTCATTAATGAAAATATTAAAGAGAAGGGGACCCAGAATGGAACCTTGTGGGGCACCTGTTGGAGTATTTAGAAAGGAGGAGGTAGCTTTTTTCCACTTGACTGCTTGTTGTCTATTGGAGAGATAGCTGTTAAACCAGTTGAGTGAAGAGAGAGAAAGGCTTAGATTAGATAGTTTAGTAAGAAGTAGGTTATGGGAGATAGTATCGAAGGCCTTAGAAAGATCGAGAAGAATGGTAGATACAATGAGTCCAGAATCTCTAGCTTTATTGACAGTTTCAAGGAAGGATAGGAGGGCTGTCATGGTACTATGCTGGGGTCTGAATCCATGTTGGGTAGGGGTTAGTAGATTGTTGTCCAAGAGATGGGGAAGGAGTTGAAGGTGGAAACATTTCTCTAGGACTTTAGAAATGGGTGAGAGGATGGCTATGGGACGGAAATTGGAGATGTTAGTATTATTTCCTCCTTTGTGTAGAGGGATGATGTAAGCTTTTTTCCAAGTTTTGGGGACTAAACCTTCTTGGATAGAGTGATTGATGAGGATACTGATAGGGAGGGCAATGGCATCAGCGGCTATACTGAGGTAGTATGAGGGAATGTTGTCAGGGGCATTGGTGCATTGTTTTAATTTCTGTAGGAGTTTTCTTATAGTAGAAGTTGGAGTAGGTTTAATCAAAAATGGGAGGAGCTGAGGTGGGGGTGAATGAGAGAAAGGAGTTGGAGGGGGAGGTTGGTTAAGAGGTGGGGGTGAATGAGAGAAAGGAGTTGGAGGGGGAGGTTGGTTGTGAGTAGAGGGGGTAGGAGGTGCATTGTTATGTGTAAAAGAAGAAGTAAGTTTGGAAATAGAGTCTATGAAGAAAGAATTGAATTGGGTAGCAAGATCTATGTCTTGTAAATCTGGGCTGGGGTTTGGGTTTTCTATAGTGCCAGGTTTTAAGAGTGAATTTATACCTGCCCAGAATTTTTGTGGGTTAGTTTTATGATTGTTTTGAAGTTGGATAAAGTAGTTTTGGTGGTCTATTGAGATAAGTTTTTTTACTAAGTTACGAATAGTTTTGTATTTATTGAGGTTAGATGTAGATTTGTTTTGCTTGTATTGTGCCCATGTTTTATCTCTAAGTCGCATGGTAGTAAGTGTATTTTTTGTTAACCAGGGGGTGGCTTTCCTTTTTATTCTTTTGGTTATTAAGGGAGCATGATTATTTAGGATGTTTAGGAAGATAGTATTAAAGTGAGTTACTGCATTTTCAAGTGGTAGGGTTTTTAAGGGAATCCAGTTAATAGATTTAAGGGTGCTGGAGAAAGCTTCAGGGTTAAAGTTTTTATGGCATCTGGTAGTTATGTAGTTATGAGTAACTTGTAAGGGAGTCGGAAGACGTCTAGTGAAGATGGGAAGATGATCACTGAGGGGGTCAGAAAGGGTTCCACTGTCAGGGTAGTTATGGGGATGGGAGACTAGAATCCAGTCTAAGATGTTGCCACTTGAGAAGTCTTTGGATGGCCTAGTTATTGAGTTGATTAGTTAAGAATAGTTGAAAAGGTTGATGTTGAGGGGTGTGTAGGTGACTGTATGGAGAACCAATTAATATTGGTATCTCCCATGATTATAGTTTCATTACAAATGTTAGCTGATAGCCAGGAGAGGATGTTTTCAAGTATTGGGATATTATCTCCAGGGGGAATGTAGAGAGAGGCTATACATATAAATTTGTGTTTATTCAGCTGGAGATGAGCTAATTTTAATTCTGCATTAGAAAACTGGGGAGTGACTTTGTTATAAGGTGTTAAGCATAGGGAGGATGAGTAGAGTAGAGCTACTCCACCACTCTTTTTTTGGGTTCTGTCTGATCTAATGATTGAGTAGTTTGGTGGTAATATCTATGCATCCTTTATGTGGGGTTTTAGCCAGGTTTCAGAAATGGCTGGGATGTCAGGTTTGTTATGGAGTACCCATGCATGAAGGTTAGGGATTTTGTTTGCTAAGCTTTGTGCGTTAAGAGATGTGAATAGGATAGATTTAGAATTTGAGGAGGAGTGGCTAGGACCTGGGTTAGGGTGTATATCGCCAGATAAAAGTATGGCAGTTAGAAGTTGAGTTAGGTAGTAGAGGTGTTTGGGTTGTTTTGTTTGAGTGGAGTAAGTAGAAAGAAGAAAGATTAGAGGGAGATATGGAGAATAGAGAGGGTGAGATGGTTTTATGAGGAAGGATTAGTTTGTAGTGAAAACATAGGTTGTTGTTGAGGAGATAAAGGTAAGGAGAGATTTGGTTATTATAGTAGGATTTTTATGTGTGGAGAAGAAAGGTTGTATGTAAGAGAGTAGAGTGGTTGATGAGAGTAGGTTGGGCAAAAAAGTAAATATAGGTGAGGCTTAGAAGGAGTAACAGTTGAATTGGGAGGGATGAATATTTTAGAAACATGTTGTGGTGTTGGTAAGGTTTGTAATTGTTTCAAGAAGAATGAGGGGAAGTTGTCATGTGAATATGGAGAGAAGGTGGGAGGGGACGGGAAGAAGAAGGGGAGGGGTATGATAGTTTGGGAGGAAATAGGTGTGGCTTAGTGGGTACAAAGGTAGAGGTAGTGGGGGTGGGTGGGAATTGGGGGTAGGGTAGGGGAGCGGAGTGAGCCCGCAGGGCGAACGGAGCGGGTAGAGACAAGAGAGCAGAATGTGGAGGAAGACAATCAATAAAGTGAGAAATCTGTTATGATTTGGTCTCAGCCCTTTACATAGACATAATTCTAGAACTATTACATTACAGGATAACTTTATCAGACTACGGACACCATAATTTCTTGTAAATATATGCAGTGGATATAAAAAGTGTACACACCCCTGTTAAAATGCCAGTTTTTTGTGAAAAATTAGACCATAATAAATAATTTAAAAACTTTTCACACGTTTAATGTGACCTATAACCTGTACAATTCAATTGAAAAACAAACAAAGCTGTTAGGGGAAAAAATAAAAAATGTACAATAAGCTGGTTGCATAAGTGTGCACACCCTTAAACTAATATTTTGTTGATGCACCTTTTGATTTAATTACAACATTCAGTCTTCCCGGGTACACACCTGCCATCAATTAAAGAGACTCTGATTATCCCCAAATAAATTTCAGCAGTCCTTGTAGGATTTTCTTGACATTTACTCAGTTGCCTGCTACAGCAAAAGCCATGGTTCACAGAGAGCTTACAAAGCATCAAAGGGATCTCATTGTTGAAAGGTATCAGTCAGGAGATGGGTAAAATAAAAATTCCACAGCATTGGATATACCATGGAACACAGTGAAGGCAGTCATCAAAAGTGGAGAAAATATGGGACAACAGTGATGTTGCAAAGAACTGCATGTCCCTCCAAAACTGATGAAAAGACAAGATGAAAACTGGTCAGGGTTCTGCCAAGAGACCTATAGAAACACTGAAGGAGCTACAGGAATTTCTGGCAAGTACTGGTTGTGTACTTACATTTGACAACAATCTCTTCTCCATATGTCTGGACTATGGTGCTGGGTTGCAAGACAGAAGCCTTTTCTTACACAGAAAAACCTCCAGGCCCAGCTAAAATTTCCAAAACAATACATCACGTCTCCCAGATGCATGTGGGAAAATGTGTTATGGTCTGATGAGGCCAAGGTTGAACTTTTTGGCCACAATTCCAAAAAGTATGTTTGGCACAAAAACAACACTTTGCATCATCAATAGAACACCATCCCCATGATGAAGCATGGTGGTGGCAGTATCATGCTTTAGGGTTGCTTTTCTTCAGTGGGAACTGCACCTTTAATCAAGGTGGAGTGAGTTATTAACAGTTCCAAATACTGGTCACTTTTGGCCGAAAACCTTCAGGTGTCTGCTAGAAAGCTGAAAATGAAGAGGAATTTCACCTTTCAGCATAACAATGACCCAAAGCATACATCCGAATCAACAAAAGAATGGCTTCAGCAGAAGAAAATTAAAGTTTTGGAATGGCCCATCCAGAGCCCAGACCTAAATCCAATAGAAAATATGCAGGGTGACCTGACGAGGTCTGTGCACAAGAGATGCCCTTGCAATCTGACAGATTTGGAGCACTTTTGCAAGGAAGAGTGGGCAAATATTGCCAAGTCAAGATGTGCCATGCTGATAGACTCCTACCCAAGAAGACTGAATGCTGTAATTCAATCAAAAGGTGCTTCAACAAAGTATTAGTTAAAGGGTGTGCTCACTTATGCAATCAGCTTATTGTACATTTTTTATTTTTTATATTTTTCCCCCTAACAGATTTGTTTTTCAATTGAATTTACAGGTTATAGGTCACATTAAAGCTGGGAAAAGTTTTGAAATGATTTATTGTGGTTTCATTTTTTTATATCACAAAAACCTGACATTTTAACAGGGGGTGTGTACACTTTTTATATCTAATGTAGCTCATAGAAAATAACTTCATCTTCACAGATTGAGACACATCAAATACAGTTCACACTGTGTACTAACAATCCATTCATTAGCATCCCACAACTTGGTCTTATTTTATTGGTTTAGGAGTATGGTGTATACAAGTGCAGGCATTGGTTTTAGTATAGATTCAAGAAATGTTCCTCTTTGAACCATAAATCATCTGACATAACTTGTCATTAAAGATGAAAAGTATCCCTGTCGATGGATTCAACTAGAATTCAGGAATGGTTGTATTTCATTGACCCTCAAGGATTTTTAACATAAGCAAGCAACGATTACATGCAACCACATTCAGGAAATTCCAAAGGTCATATTAGTCATATGTCTGAATGATTAATTGCAAACATTCCTTCTTACTCATACATAATTGCATTTCAGTGAAGTAAGTATCCTTTCTGAGGATGATCTTATGGAGGAAACTAGTATAGTACTGCCAGTCAGGACATCAGTGAAAAGCTTGCGCATACCTACTTGAGGTCCATGACACAAAGAATGTAGGGGGTGGTGCCACACCTCTATAGCAATATGACTGCATGTATAAGGTTTGTTTTTGACACATATCACATGTAGATCATATAGCATCACACCTTTGAGGTACTCATACCATATATAATGGGATACTATAATATGTATGTCATCTCAAACCATCTAGAATTAATGCAAAAAAAAAAATCTGCTTCTTTCCGTGAAGAAAGTACCATGTGGCCTCCCAGAATTTCTACAGCTAGTAAGGACAATGGACTGAACAACCGCTTTATTTTTAATTTATCCTGGGTAAAAGCTATCTGTCAGCTGAGGATCAAGTTCCATATATCGTGCTAGAAAAGAGACTGGCAGCACTTCTGCAAGTGTTGTTTAGTTGTCCATTCAAATGTGGCAAGAATGGTTAGTGGTTCAGCTGAAAGACCATACTGCCTTCTTAACAAGTCAAGTTCTATAAACAGGCTATAGGAAATGTAAGCTTTGTAACTCATAATTGTCAGACACCATTCTGAGACTTCTGTCATTGCCAGTGGCTATATGGAATTGGTGGCTGGGAGTCATTCTGTCTAGAGACTGTTACAAAAATAAAAAGAATGAAATAAGTCAAAAATCATAAGTCAGGATGCAGAAGGGAAAAAATATAGATATAAAGCTGATGGCAGCTGATAGGAATAAATAATGGCTTGTGGAGAGAGGGGAAGGAAAGCAAAGATCAATATGATTGTATACAGGTGAGACCAGTCAGCATGTTAGAAATATACATGCATTACATGGCATTCATATGATGTACACAGTTCTGTATACCTGCATTGTTCTAAACATTCAGATATAACTTGTTATATGATAGGAATTATGTAACGTGATATATGATAGCAATCTTGAAGACATCATCATCTAGCTATTAAAAAAATCACTAGCATTTAGATCTGCATATACCTGTATTAATGCTTATTATAATCAACTATAAGACAATAATATAATTAACAAAAACACACCAATGTATTAAAATGTTAAATAATTGGCTTCAAAACATTTCCTAGTCACAAGCTTTGCTGATATGTAGCAATACACAGTGTAAGGCGATACTGTATGTACACACACACACACACACACACACACACACACACACACACGCACATGCACACGCACATGCACACGCACCCACACCCACAAACACAGACACACAACCACACGCATGTCCACACATGCACACACACACACACACACACACACACACACACACACACACACACATGCACACACATTTATTTTCAGTTTTAGGGTTACAGAAATTCACACCCTATCCTAGAAATCAGTAAAAGTAAAGTATGAGATATTCCTGGCTGGGGTGTCAGTTCATCTCAAGACATGCAAATACTACATGCATGCATATTATGTTGAAATGTAATTACGGATTTTGGATTCTGATGACAGTTGTCCCAGATGTAACTTATGTACTTTTATTATAACTCTCAAGTTGCCACAATCAAAGGAGCTAAGTATCAGCTACACTCAAATTTAAAGTTTTGAGGATCACATTAGTCTTCTGTCAGAAGAGTATCTAATCCATATTTATATAACTGTTTTTATTAAATCTAAAGCAAACAGTGTAATGGAAGAGCTGTCAACCACAAGTGCATAGCTACTTGTACAAAAGGCTCTCTGCCACCAACTTCACTTGTATTTAAGCAATACAGTTGGAAATAGAGTCTTTGATGTAAAATGTTCCCCAGGTAGTGCTAGAAGATCATTGAAGGTAGCTAGGATGTCACTGGGAAGCCGTAGGTTGTGCTGGACTAAGTCTTGGAGAACATTTATACTATGTCCAGAGGTACTGAAAGACTAAACCAAAATACAGCCAGTTTATGCAGAGAGGTAGAATATTTGCTTGCATAGACAATCCACATACTAGTGAAACTGATTTAGACAGAAGACTCAACTAAGCATCAATAGATTCAAAATACACCACAGGCTAGCAAAACTCTAAAAGACAACAGTACTTAGACAGGCTCTGATAAGATGAGAGAATATCATATATTAAATGAATTAGGAAAAGAGGCAGTGGTCAAGAACCAGTCAGTTTGTGGAATCATGGCTACACATACTGCTAGGTGAACCAGGTAAGTATAATGTATATGAGCTAACTGTGCACACAGGCTTGGGCATCATTTAAAATAAAAGTGAATATTTTGGCATTCAGTTACTATAATTACAGCTTCAGTGCCTGTGAATAGCTGACTAGGTTACCAGCAATCGATAAGGGGGTGGAAATGACACTTTAAAAAGTTAACTATGATGAATACATTTCCACGGAGGTATACATCATTTTTCCTAGCCACCTGAAACCTAAGATGAGTGGAGAGTAGCTCTAATATTATTATACCAAGTAGCATTAAATATACTTCAGAAAAGCAACAGTCTGTAGAGAATACAAAGTATAAGACAGTGCTCAGAGGAAAGCAGTTACGGTAGCTGCTGCACCTCCCTAACGGATACAATGCCAGAGAAATATAGGAAAGAAGAGCATGTGGTCATTGTACTGACCATGCTTATCCCAGTAGGAAGTCAATAATGGGAAACAGAAGTTCCAGTCAGGGTATGCATAGCTCTTACAAATACAGGTATTGATCATTCCTGAAGAAAAAGAAACTGAAAGATAAAATAACAGCACTGACATGGATGACAGAGCATCCAACCAAAAGACTGTGTTGGAGGCTGATGGGGGGAATGATATGCAGGAGGAAGACAAGCAGCAACTGAAGAAGAAGTGAGGAGCTAGTCTCTGTGAACTCATGAGACATAACAAGGTGAACTAGAAAATAACTTACGTGGAAAGAGCAAGATACCAGAAGGAAGTCTTCTATAAAGTAAGATGGGATGTGTACAAGTTTGTGAGTCTCATCACTGTGCATTGTCTCCAACTGCTATATTCCCTTTTCCCCACTTGCCTCTCTGCTTGTGAGTTACATTACTAAATCTGCATACATTGTAAAGCTCAGAGGTAAAATGAGGGTTGACTAAAGATGGAAAACAGGCTCTTGTTCAAACGTTTATGAATGTTATGTATTTTCATTAATTTTGTAAATGATACGTTTACAACAGTTTCTGTTTAGGAAGAAAGAATTTCTATTTGTACTGGCATTCTGTGATAGATAAGTTTCCTGTAGTATATACTTAAGGATAGATATCACAAATGTCACCTGGCTACTCAGAGAATTAGATACCACATCATTTATAACAGACCTGACAAACAGCAACTACCAGATCTGTTTGTATGCTTTGGAAGAAGAGTCACAGAAACTGCAGAAGGTTTTTGGATTTAGGGTTGACAGGCATTCTTTAGATCCATGTTAATTGTTCACTTTATTATACAATATGGCTGTCCAGGATTAGGGAAGACGTGTGTGTGTGTGTGTGTGTGTGTGTGTGTGTGTGTGTGTGTGTGTGTGTGTGTGTGTGTGTGTGTGTGTGAGGCATAGAGCTAACAGTAAAGGAGAGAATAATCATGTGGCTCAAATCTGTCTTCACTGTTGCTGCTGCTCCACAATCTCCTGATCATTCCTACCTCCACTCATGTACAAGACACCAATATGCTTACACTCATTCTCCTGGGGTAGCGTCTCTTGTTTTAGCTGCAGAAAGTGATTAACTCTTTTGCAGTAGAAGGACATGACTTCTGATTTGGAAATGCTGATTTCTTTCCGGGCCCTTAGGGCTGAGGAAAGAACCATTCAAGTACACACTGGATTTAATAGTTATGTAAGGTCAATTTTACAACATCACACAACTACAAGATGCAAACTCCGCATTCCAAAACAACATTCTTCCTACAACTTAGAAGTCTTGAAAAAGAGAGAGAGGGGTGGCACACCATTCAAATTGTCTTACACTAACAATTAATGTTTTTGAATTAAGACAGAGAATGTGAACACTACTCATGGTTTTCATATACATGGACTTTTGTATCACTTCCTATAAGATCTTACAAGGTGCCTGGTTATAAATCTTTCCTATGTTCACAAAATGCATGCAGGCCATACTGGGAATTCCTACAACCCTTTCATTATTTATGCATGGACAACAGGTTGATCTACTGAGATAGAGGCTCAACTGCTTAACTGTAAGGCAGAGTCTCCTTTCCAGCAGACTGCTAAGGGTTTTCTAAAGGTGACTGAGGGATGTGATTCATGTATAACTGGAACAGACCATCTTGTTCAGTTTTTAAAATATGGAACATCACTATATTTGTTAATCAAGGCAACCTTTTCCTCTCTTCTGTGCATCACTGGATAATGAATTAATCTTGACACCTAAAAACTTAAAACTTTGAAAAGAACAAACTAAATAATAAACAAAAGATGGCACGAATGAAATAAATCCCACAATTTAATGTAAGCATTTTCATACAACCAATGACGTGTACTTCTTCAGAAAAATGAATCCCTGAGCAGCTTTCCTTAAATACTCAAGTTAATTTTTAAATTGAAGCTCAATTAACTTTTTAAAGTTGCATACCTCAAATGTACATAAATTTAAAAAAGTATGTAGATATAAGTAAAATGTTCAAAGCTTTAACCACAAACATATATATAAAAAGCATATTATTCAAGACCAGCATTGAAAAGAGAAACAAACACACAAATAATAAAATTTCATTCATCCAAACTTGACATAAAGTTGAAGTATATATAAAAAATGTAATATAATATATAGAAATATATACCCTCGGATTCAGGAAAGCTTGCACTGAGTGCACGATGAGTGTAGGAGATTACGCAAGCAATATGTCTGCCGTGCGATCCAGGAACAGCTGCCAGGGGCATGCACGAGAGCTGCTAAAGCTAGTCTTGCATGGACAGCATCATGGTATGCAAATTACCTCATTTGCTGGTGAAAGCCATGCAAATGAGGTAAATTTGCGATCCAGCAAACACTAACCTTAGCGGAAGATTAGTGTTACCTGCAGAAATATACTCCGTTGGTAAAGGAGTACATTTCTGCAAATAGCTAAATGGAGCTATGACAACTCCAAATAAAGGATGCATACAGTTCAGAAAGCATGCCAATGGCCAAATATAAGGTCATTGGCATTGCAAAATGTTTAAAAACATAAAAATTTTACTTTTTGTTTACCCGATCTCTGATGTTTAAGCATAGCGCAGCACCGCACAAACGTGTGGCGCTTTAAAAAACAAGAAAATAATTAAAAAAAGCCAAAAATAGGCATTTTCACTAAAAGCTTATTCTGCCATGCAGGTGAATGGCAGGCTGAAGACAACATGGCTACTGACTAGTGGTTGCTAAGGGGGGGAAGCTCAGTGTGAGAGATGTAACCATGCATTACTAAGCAATCCTATGCAAATAAGGATAAGGATAGTGAATCCCAATTTTCCCCAGCATGTGAGGCATGTCCCAAGAGTGTAAGATTAGGAGTAGGTGAGTAGAAGATTAGAATATAGGTGATATCATGAAGGGGTGTGTCAGACAGACTGTAAGCTAATTGGAGCACAGTGGCTCGTGTTTGCCCTGAGTTGCTTAGGATTGCAAAGAGACATGTCTACAGTTGTCCTATTTGAAAACCTCAAACCCAAGGTGCACACTGTTAAAAGATAGGAAACTCCTTGCAAAAATGCACAAAGTGTGTGTGTGTGTGTGTGTGTGTGTGTGTGTGTGTGTGTGTGTGTGTGTGTGTGTGTGCACGCTTGTGCGCATGTTTGCGCTTGTTTGAGCGGCGCTGCCCCGGGCGGAAATAGAAAGGCAAAATGAAGGAAAAGAAGTAGTAGAAAGTTAACCAAGGAGAACTAGCAGAGCTGCCAGGTGAAATATATCAGAATCAGCCAATTACACAGGCAGCAGACTAGTCCAGCCCAGCCCAGCACTTTAAACTCTGAAAACAGCATTCCCCCCCTGTTTTTTCCCAAGAACTCTGCAACACTGCTGTATACAAAGAGGGAAAGCTTAAAAATCTTAAGTCAGACAAAATGTTAGGGACTGCTCTTGCTATCATAAACCAACATGTGCAAGGTGCTGAGGGTGATGATTTTTGTGAATGCTGCTGAGCAATCCACAGTGAGGAGACGGAGAAGAGTGTACAGACCCAGCGTAACCTACCAGGGGCTACATGAGCTGGAGATAGTGGAGCACTATAGGGTAGACAGGGACCTCCTACAGCAAATTGTTGAGCTGTGCTGGCCACGCCTCACACACAGAACCAACAGAGGGGAACCCATCCCAGTGGACACAAAGGTATGTATTGCCCTAAGAATACTAGCTACAGGTACCTTCCAAAGACCAACTGGTGATATGATGGGGATTTCACAGGCATCAGCATCCAGGGTACTCCACCAGTTCCTGGATGCCATGTCAGCACGTGACCACATATATTTCCACAATTCCCGTGAGGCAATGGCCAGCAATATGCGTCTTTTCCACCAAATAGCAGAAAACCCTGAGGTAGTGGGTGCAATAGACTGCACGCACATACACATCAAAGCACCACCCGGTGAGCGGGGTAGGGTCTACATCAACAGCAAGGGCTTCCCCTCCATCAACTGACAGTTTGTGTGCGATGCCCAGGGCATAATAATGAATGTGTGTGCTGGATGCCCTGGAAGCTATCACTATTCCCACATCTGACCCAGCTGTACCAGTTATTTGCCAATGGGGACATTCCCTATGGTCACCTAGTAGGGGATACTGGATACGCACTGGAGCCATGGCTGATGACACCCATCAGAAATGCACACAAACCTGAACAAGAACTCCATAATGAGGTACACGCACAAACAAGAATCATAATTGAGCATGTGTTTGAGATGCTCAAGTCACGGTTCCGGTACCTGGACACATCTGGTGGAGCCTTGCAGTATTCACCAACTACATGTACCCAGTTTGTTATGGTATGTGCCATGCTACACAATATGATTCTGTGGAAACAGCTGCAGCAGGAACAGCATGGGGCAGGGCCAAACAGCCCCCCACCATTGCCAAGGCCTGTACAGGCACAGCATGACTCAGAGGAGGAACAACCTGAGCCTGCCCCAGTAGGCAGAAGGAGGTGTGCCCAGTATGCCCTGGCCTTGGCAAAGAGGCAACACATAGCACATACACTGACTCAGTAGGAACCCTGGAAATGACACCTCTCTCTGACTTGCACATACAGTAAAAGGGATGACTAACTTGACACTACCTGTTTTCAGATATGTATAGGGAGTGTACTATGTGCATCCGACATAGGCAGCCCTGCAGTACCACCCTCAATACTGGCACAGGCACAACTTAAGTCACTCACACATACCAGTTGGGGGGGTCACATACCTAACAGTCACAGCCAGCAGGACAATTGTAGACAAACACAAACAAATGCTATATCATGCCCTCTGAAGAGGCCTATGGGTAACCTCCCCTCAGGCCTATGCAGACAGATAACAGCAGGCCAGGCAGTGTGATGTGGGTTGGGTAGGCTATGAAGTCACAAACTAATATGCATGTAATTGGAAGCTAAGGTCTGTAGTACAGTGGTATGCCTCAAGCCAGTACGATAGGCAACAGTACAGACTGAAATGGAGTACCTGACATAGCAGTGCAGGCATAGCAAATGTGTATAAGCATCAGGTGTACCCCTCATCCTATGTACACCCACAGTAACAAACAGGTGTCCCCCCCCCCGGGGTAGAAATGTACAAATAATAGCTGCCCCCCTTGTATCTAGAAATGTTGATAAGTCTATGCAAATTGACTCATGGAAGCCCTGCAGGCACAGTATGTTTCCTGTCGATGTACAACACAAAGGTGAGCCCTGAAGTAAAAACCAACTTAATTTTTCACACACATATAGTATATATGCCCATAGTGGGCATGCTCACACACACAAACAAATTTAGCAAGTTTCAGTCAACAACATACTGAAAGGTCATACTGGGCATGCTCGCACACAAACAAAAGAAGCAAATGTCAGTCAACAACATACTGAACGGTCATACTGAGCATGCTCACACACTTAGGCCATGTCTGAGTACAGCAGTGGGCCACACATATCTGGCAGTTGCAGTTCTGACTCCATACACATGTCACTATTCACCAATCCTGCCTTGCGCACACAGTGATATGAAAACAGACCCAAATAATATATTGGACCCCTGTCATAATCAAACTATGTAATATAACTACTTAAGTTGTTCAAAGAAAGTTAAAATCCAAAGAAGATCAATAAATCTCCGATCAGTATCATCAAGAAACAATGAGCACTCCTAACATTATCCAAGCCAAGCTCTGCCAAAATTATTGCCAAAAATTCCATAGAGAACCATGAAGCTTTCTTTAGCTATGTCATAAATATCAATGTAAACTCATATATGTTCTGAGTCAGTGTAATGTGTAAATGAATACATGTACATGACTGACATTGCCAAAATTTTGTCAGACAGGTTCATACATTTTTACCCCCCTCTCACTGACAAAAGGGCCCATTACCATACCTGGAGATTGTGGAAACCCAGAAATCACATATACAATGGTTAAACAGCTCTATCCAAACCTAAAAACACAGCATCTATGGGATGACATGGTGTCCCTGGCTGTGTCATATGTGAACTCCAAAACAAACAGACCCTGCACCTGAACAGTCTGTTGAGATTCATCCTCTGTACAGGATATGAAACTGTTGAATGGGTTTGCAGCAACGTTTGGCACACTCCACAAGTGTTTGTGCACAACAGACCATGGGAAATATTGTCTTATAAGGCTAATAAGCCTGATCTGCAAGGCCATGGAGTCCATCATTATGGAACTTATAAACAGAGCTATTAGGAGCCTACAAACACCCAACCCTACCCATTTTGGTTTGGTCAGGGACAGATCATGGTCCCTAAATCTGCTAGACAGTTTTCAAGGCAGTTACCCAGGACATATATCAATGAAATGAGCTCCACATGGCCTACATAGACCTTGAAAAGCCCTTTACCAACATCCCACACACATGTTGTATCCACAAAATCAACAACCTCTGCATAAACATGTATGTCATCTGATGGATTGCCAACTGGGGCACAGATAGATCCCACAAGGTAAGGATTGTGGCCCCCCTGTTGGACTGTAAGCTGGTAACAACTGCTGTCCCCCATGGCTCAGTCCTGCGACCCCTCCTGTCTGGTGTATACTTTTCAGAAGTACAGTCAAACACACGAAGGCTATGGTTAGCAAAGTTTGTGGATGATTGCAAAAAGGTTGTCATAATTGATGTTTGGGACAACAGAGACATCCTTAAAAAGGGTCTCAGTCAGACAGATGTGGTATCAAAATTATGGCCTCGAGCTACAGTCATACAAATACCACATAGGTGCCAACACCCTAAATATGGAGGTAATAATAAGGGATCTATGGAAACATGTGGATAGTCATCTCTACTTTCAGAAACACATTCACAAAGTGGTTAGAAAATCATGCTATGTGTCCCCACAAGTTGCCAAAGTCTTTGCATGTAGGTCAAAGGAAGTTCCCACTACTCATCAGTCATCAGACCCATCAGAGAGTACCACGACACACTTGCAATGAATCTGACTAGGCACCTTCATAGGTTCATAGGTTCATAGGTTCATACTAGGCTATCTGCCCGAGGGCATTTGCAAGCCTAGCCCATCGTTTTGTGGCTTACGCCACCCCTTAAGTATGGGGAACTATACCCGTTATTTTGCTGTGCCTCTGTCGAGCAGTGACACTGAGGTAATCCCTGGGGTATATCTGCAATCTCCCATCCATTGGTCAAGATTTCTCTTGAACAAGGCCAGCGAGGTGCTCTGCCTCACATGTACCGGGATTTTGTTCCACAGCATAGGGAGTCTTTGGGTGATGAATCTATCCCTCCAGCGTCCTATTAATAGCTGTCGAGGTTTAAGTCTCCCCTTGTGGCTCTGATGGATCTAGATTTTGAGGTGAAGCATATTCATCAAATCTGGGTTTGACATGGCCTTGTATGTTAGGCAAAGGTCACCTCTGAGCAAGCGGTGGCGACTGAATAGAGCTGGAGTTCTTTCAGTCGGGCAGCATAGGACAGATTTTGAGACCCTTTATCCTTTTGGTAAGGAACTTTTGTGGCCTCCAGCTGCTGCAAGTTTCGGGTCAGATACATTCTGAATGGGGCATTGTACTCAATCATTGGTCTGATGAGTGATGAGTAAAGGGAGACTATGACCTCCCTTGATCTAGATGAGAATCCCTTCATGATAAGGTGGGCAATGTAGAAGGTCTTCCTAACTACTTTAGCTACATGGGTGTCGAATGACAGACTGCTATCAACCTGGGTCCCCAGGTCCCTGATAACTTCTTCTGTGCTCAGTGGATTGCCACCTATTTGGTAGCTAGGGGTAACCTTGTTTTTCCCGAAGGGTATGACTATGCATTTTTTGGCATTTAACTTTAGGCCGTGGCTCTGGCACCAGTTATCTGTTTCTGTGAGACCCTTCTGAAGGATATCTGTGTCAGATGTGTTTTCTACTATGGCGAACAGTTTGCAGTCATCTGCAAACTTTGTCAGCCATAACCCTTCTGTGTTTGCTTGTACTTCGGAAAAGTAGATGCCAAACAAGAGTGGGCCCAGGACTGAGCCCTGTGGGACACCACTTGTGACAGGCTTTGAGTCTGACATGGCGCCAGCAACTCTGACTCTGTGGGTTCTGTCACTCAGCCAGTTTGCAACCCATCTTGTGATGTATGGGTTAACATTTAAGCTGATGAGTTTTTCAATGATACCCGAGTGGGGTATTGTATCGAAGGCCTTAGCCAGATCGAGGTAGGCTGTATGGACTGCCTTTCCTCATCAATGGCTTTGGTGACTGTTTGAAGAAGTCAACCAAGTTTAAAAGGCATGATCTTCCTTTGACAAAGCCAAACTGGGTTGGATCCAAAGTCTGCAAATTCCCAATGTCTTTATTTATGAGGTCCATTATGATCCTCTCCATGGCTTTGCAGATAAGGCTTGTCAAGCTAATGGGCGGTAATTCCAGGGTCGGTGGAGGCACCGCCTTTGTGAAGTGGGACCACAGTTGCAGTGCGCCACTCCCTGGGTACGTATCCAGAGGTAAGACTTTGATTAAACAGCTGTCCTAGCTGTGGGTTTAATTCTTCATTGAGTTCGTGGAGCACACAGCCGGAGACACCATCAGGTCCCATGGATGCTGTGTTTTTTGCTTTGGAGAGCAGTTCTCACTTGGGCGCTGGAGATGTTTGGGGGCTGCAATCGTTTGGTATAGATATCTCTCCTTTTGGGGAGAAGTTTGCACTGAACCTGTCAGCCAGTATGTTGGCAATGTCTGTAGGATCAGTAATCTTCACATCATTTTGAACTAGTTCTGAGCATATCTGGGAGTTTCCTCCCAGGTTTCTAACATAGCTAAAGAAGGCCTTATTATTGTCTTTTGAGTCTTTAGCTATTTTTCTCTCAAAATTTGCTTTGGATGATTTTATGAGGGCTCTTAGTTTTTTACTTATAGTGATCAAGCGTGTCTTACCTTTTAAGGATTTTGCTCTATCTTGTAGTAGCTTCCTCCTTTTGTTGTAGAGTTTGTTTATGGCTGGGGTCCACCAGACTGGACGCTTGCCTTTGGTACAAAGAGTCTTTGTTTTGCTTGGGATTGCCTTATCCATGCAGTCCTGCAGGTGCTGGTAGAAGGCATTTGTAAGTGATTCAGCTTGAGTACTGTTTTCCGCCAGCTCGGGGCCTTAAAGGAGACCACACTAGTCTTTAGTGTGAAGTTGGCTTTGAGAAGTTCTTTACTGTGGTCTTTTTTATTTCAGGTGGGGTGGGATGAGGACCTCCAGAGATTAGTTTGTGATCTGATCTCACCAGTGAGGGGTGTACTTCTGGTGTTGAACATTGTGCTCCCATGTTCGTGATGATGAGATCAAGTATGTTATCTCCTCTTGTGGGGATGGTGACTAGTTGTTCCATGGCATTTGAGTTTATGAATTCCAGGAACTTTTGGGCTAGGGTGTTTGGGCTTGAGTAGTGTTCCCAGTCTATATTAGGGTAATTGAAATCACCTAGTATGATGGTGTTTGGTGATACATTTTCCCTCTAGTGTTTTCAGGAAGGCCATGTGAGGTTCCTGAGTTTGTGAGGGTGGCCTGTAACATGCTACAATTTGCAGAGCAAATAGTCTTGCCTATGGTTAATTGCACCTGGATGGTCTCCGATGCATCGTGCGTTGCCACCAGTCTTGAGGTGTGGGTGTCCTTGATGAATATGGATACCCCCTCCTTTCTTGGTATTGTCCGGATTTTGGGGCAGCATGATATGAGGAAAAACCTGACGGCGGGGGGGTGCTGTCAGGAGCCTTGAACCAGGTTTCTGTCACAGCACAGACATCGATGTTCTCCATACTGAGAAGGGCCTCGAGTGCGTGCATTTTGAGATTTAGACTTCTGGCATTGAGCAGCATTACCCTTAGTTTTTCCTTTTTGTGTTCTAGGGTGGTAGGTTTAGAATTTGAGCCTTGCCTAAAAAGGCACTATGGGGTGGCAAGAGCCTTTGCCAATATCCGAATCCCAGGGTGACAGGTGCAAGCCGTCCCTCAGAAGCAGCGTGGCTTGTCCAGCATGTCATCCCAGGCAGACAGACACTGGATCCCCATTGAATGACACCAGTGTTTAAGCCAATTGTTAAAGCTGATCATCTTATCTCTGTATTGTGGCATCATTCTTGGTGAAGGTAGGATACTGCTCAAGGTCAGGGTCATACCTGCCTGGGCTACATAATCAGAGAGCTCCTCAATGTCTCTTTTCATGTAGTCCAAGGAGAGCACGTCTCAGGTCGTTACACCAGCGTGGACAATGACTGAGTTATATTTGTACCTGCTGTTGAGACCTGAGTGCTTGCGTTATGTGGATTCTAGCGCCGACAGGCAGCTTACTGTGACCTTCTCCTTACTCAGTCTGGTGAGCTGGACGTCAGTGTGTCTGACTATGGAGTCACCAATGACTAGTGTGTCTGGCATTGTGTTTGGCCTTAAGGGCTGTGACTGTTTGACACTCTGACTGTGAGGTCTATGTGTTGCAGGTGTTGTGTTCTGAGGTGGTGGTTGTTTGGGTGTCTGCTTTGGTGGCCTCTGCTGTTTTGGTAGATTTTGATCAGAGCCTCGAGTATGTCTTTGTGTGTTTATGTGTATGATTTGAGGTTGTAATGGTACTATGTGAGACTGGGTCTATAGTGTGTGTGGTAACCTTCTCCTCCTGACTGGTCTTGCCAGTCCTATGTTGAGAGCTCAGCCTCCAGTTTGGCCATATAGTTGCATCTCGCATGTATTTGTGTTTTGTGGGAGGAGGAGAGGGTTGTCTGTGTACATGAGGCAATTGTAGCATTGCCTCAATATTCCCAGGTTCACCAGCTGAGCAGGAGAGGACACTAGCAACTGATCCCTCGACATGCTAGAAGGATAGACAAAAACTTTAAAAGAATCCGGGGACGTGGGTGACCGAGAAATGGGGTTGCCTTTGGGGTACTATCTAGGACAGGAGTGCTGTATCAAGGTAAGAGGTACTGTAGGAGCAAGTGCTAGGTTTAGCAGACAGAGAATGGTCTACTTGGAGTCAAGTAGACATGATCTTTTTAGTTATAGGATGCTGATTTGATCAGTAGTATAGTTCGAGGAAGGTAGTTTTAAGGAAAATTTGAAGAGTGGACTTTAGGTAGCCGAATAGATTAAACCTGCTTAACGCGCCCTAGTGTACAACAGTGGCAGCTCGCTTAAATCGCTAATGCGCTAAAGCGTGCTTTATAGCAGGGGGCTGGAAAAGACAGGAAATGACCCAAAATGGCCAATAAACTACAAGTTACTGCTTTAAACCACTCCTCTGAGGACAAACAGGCAGCTCAGTACTCCCTACTCCCACTAGTGAGTAAAGAAACTACCCCTTGACCAAACAAGGAAAATGGAGAAAACAGGAACCAAGACAAAGCCCAGGGATCAGCAAAATCTGATCACTGGAACAAACTATTAGAAAAGTATGGAAAACAAGACTATTTTTTTTTTGTTTTTTTTTCCAAGTTTTTTTCAGAAAGGCAGAAAATACAATAAATGCTGTGTTTTTCGACTAAATGCTATCAAAAGCTAGTACACTTGAGTGTATTAGCCTGTTGTTTAACTTTTAAGTAAAACTTAAACAAGCAAGTGCAATAAACAATTCAAGCTATTAAAAACAGTAAAAATAGGTAATAGCAGCTGAAAAGACTACTGAAGTACTTCAACAAGAGGATTACTGGCTTTAAACAGTTGCCCCATGCAACAAGACTGAAGTAACTCAATCTGTACTCTGTTGCATACCATCTGCTCAGGAGATCTCTGCCCAACATACAGGTTCATATCCAATGCAGAACTGATGTACATGCTCTATCTGAAGTAAACCCAAGCTCACTGTTCCACATGCTCTAGGGATATAATCATCACAACAATAAATAGAACATGTTGGAGGGATACATTACTAACTCACAGACTTCCCTTGCTTTGGAACAGGCTCCCAACCAACATTAAGCTGAGTCCCTCACTGACACTCTTCCAGTGGAGCCTTGATCAGCGTATGTGAAACTGAACTGTCACACCATGGATCACTTCTTCAGCTCTACTACACAGAGGCATAAATAGCTAACCCCAGGTGTGGTGATAGCTGCACACTCTGGCCATACTAATACATGCTTTCAGACAGATAGCCTATTTTCTACCTATGTACCTATATATGGAGGGAGAACACAGTATAATAAGCCAAAGATGGATGGGCAGAGATGTGTGTAAGAGGGTGACCATGACAAGGAGCCATCCAGGACTGTCCCACCCAGCACACATCCCAATGGCACAAAAGACATGAGGTGCACATCTCACCCACTGTACATAATAGCCACCAGTATCTGTAAGCATTACAGTGTATGTGGTGCATGTAACTGCTGTTTAACATGACTGTACAATGAAGTACACATCTACTATCTGTAGACATGTACCTGTCACATAGGTTCATAGGTATGTAGTAGACTATCTTCACAAATGCATATACTAGCCTAGGCAAGTTGTGCAGCTTTCACCACCCAATTGGTTAGTCTCCTAAGCCCTAGTTCTAATAGTTTGTACCCTATGCCCTTTTCTAGTGGGACTGCTGATGTGATCCCTGGCATGAATTGTCTGTTTGCCATCCACTCATCAAGGTTCCTATTGAAGAGTGTTAGTGAGGGGCTCTGTCTTATGTACATTGGGACTCTGTAACACAGTAAGGCAAGTCTTTGGGATGGTACTCTATCCCACCAGCATGTTGTATTCATTGTTGTGATGAGGTTCATATCCCTGGTGTTGTGTAGTACGACTCAGTTTTGGTTTCCTTAGATGGAGCATGTTCAACAGTTATGTGTTGGACATGGCTCTGTATGTTAGGTAGAGTTTGCCTCTGAGTAGATGGTACGCAACAGAGAACAGATTTTGTTTTTCCAGTTGTGTTGCATAACATAACTGTTTGAGGCCAGTAATCCTCTTGGTGAGGTACCTCTGCAGTCTCTCCAGCTGCTGGATATGCCTAGTCGAGTACATCCAAAATGGTGCATTGTACTCAATGATGGGTCTGACTTAAGAGTAGAGGGCCACCACTACCTCTTTTGATCTTGATGCAAACCCTTTGTTGATTAGGTGGGCCACATAGGATTTCCTAACCACTATCTACTTGTGTCCCCAGATCCCTTATTACCTCGTCAGTTTTTAGGGGGTAACACCTATGTGGTAGTTTGTGGCTACTTTGTTTTCCACATAGGGGATTACTATGCATTCTTTCGCATTGAGCTTGAGGCCATGATTCTGACACCACACATCTGTCTTATAGAGTCCCTTCTGGAGAATAGTTGTGTCATCTGGGGAATCTATTATGGCACACACTTTATAGTTCCCAGCAAACTTAGTCAACCACAACCCTCCTGTGTTGGCATGTACTTCTGAGAAGTATATACCAAACAGGAGGGGCCCCATGACTGAACCCTGGGGGACACCAGTTTTTACCGGTTTAGAGTCTGACATGTAGCCAGCAACTCTTACTCTGTGTGATCTATCTGTGAGCCAGTTTGTAATCCATCTTGTGATGTATGGATTTATGCCCAGGTTGGTGAGTTCATCTATGATACCTGACTGGGGAATGGTATCAAAGGCCTTAGCAAGATATAGGTAGGCTGTGTGGAGCTCCTTTAAATCATCTGTAGCCTGGGTAATTGTCTCAAAGAAATCCATCCAGTTCAGGAGGCGTAATCTGCCTTTGATGAAGCCAAACTGGGTGTGCTCAGCTGTGTGAAGGTTCCCAATGTCTTTATTGTTGAGTTCCATTATGATTGGCTCCATTGCCTTACAGATCAGACTTGTCAGGCTCATAGAGCGTGAATGCCAAGGGTCTGTTGTGGTCCCACCCCTATGGAGTGGGAAGAACGTTGCTGTGCAACATTTTATCGGTACATATACTGTAGAGAGGATGTAGAGAGAGGTGTAGGTATCCTTGATGAATATGGATACATCCCCGCCCTATGTGCTATGATCCAGGTTCTGATGTCGGAAGGTATGGAATGAGTAGTATCCTGGTAGTGCTGGTGTGCTCTCTGGAGCCTTGAACTAGGTTTCTGTTACTGCACAGATATCAATATTCTCCATACTGAGGAGTGCCTCGAGTGTATGCATTTGGAGGCTGAGACTTCTGGCAATGAGTAGCATTTAGCTCACTTTGTGGTTATTTGTATTGGTTACGGGGGTTGGTTTGTCCTTTGAGCCTTGCCTAAAAAAGGTAATATGGGGACAGCAAGAGCCTTGGCCAGTATTCAGAAGCATAGGGGTGACAGGTGCAAACCATCTCTAGCAAAGCAACAAGGCATGTCTATCATGTCATCCCAGACAGAGACTGGATCCCCTTTGAATGACACCAGAAGCTCAGCCAATTGTTGACGTTTATCATCTTTCTGTTATATTGCAGTATCATGTAGGTGAAGGTAAGATGCTACTCAAGGTCAGGGTCATACCAGCCTGGGCTACATGATCATAGAGCTACTATATATCTCGTGTCATGTTGTCCTGGGAGGTATGTCTCAGATCATTTACACTGACATGTTCAAAGACCGCGTCATATATGTACCTGTTCTGGAGTGATGTAAGTGCTTGTGTTATGTGGTGGATCATAGCACCTAACAGACAACTGACAGTAACCTTCCCCTTGTCCAGCCTAGTGAGTGGAACATTTGTGTGCCTGACTATGGAGTCACCTATTACTAGTGTGTTGGGTATATTGTTTTGCCTTAGGGCCTGTTGTGAGGCACACTGCTTTGGTGTATTATGTGTTTTCTGGCATGTGCTTGGAGGTGCATGTTGCTTGCTTGTCTGCTTAGGAGGACACTTTCTCTTTTTCAGATTAATATTTGTATTCTCTGAGTATGGTAATGTGTATTTATGTGTGTGTTTTGCTGGTGCTTATATTGTAGATATATGTGAGACTGTTGGTGTTGTGCTTGTATGACCCTACTACTCTTGACTGTATTGTCCAGTATTGGATTGACAGAGCTTAGCCACCAGTTTGACCCTGTGTGTGCCAGCATGTGGTGCATCAATGCATATATAATATGGTTATGGCCTATGCATACAATACACTCATAATACACCTAGTATGATAAGCCTGCTGAGGTTAGCAAATGTGAAAAACCCCTTTGGGCAAACTGTCAGCGAGTAATGTCTGTATTGCATCCTGTTACTCCATATTGCTTGCTGAAGTGTAAAAAAGTACTTAGTTTGAATTAAGAACCCCCCACTTGCCAACTGTGTATGTGTGTGTCTGTCTCTCCCTGGGGAGAGAGAGCAACCTTTTTGGGGACTACTCACACCCCTTAAAAGCGATGTACTCATCTTTGTCAAGTCTGATGATGTCATCATCCTACAAATATACCTGTGGGAAAATGAAATCTCAGTAATGTGTATAGCGTGTCGTGTAAATGTGTACTGCTGTAGTATCATGATGTAGTTAGGTAGGAGTTTGAATCCTGCACTTGCCAGCTGTGCGTGTGTCTGTCTCTCCCTGGGGAGAGAGCAACCTTTATGGAGACTACTCACACCCCTTAAAAGTGATATACTCATCTTTGTCAAGTCTGATGATGTCACCATCCTGCAAATATACCTGTGGGAAGGTGAAATCCCAGTAATGTGTGTAGCGTGTTGTGTAATTGTGTACTGTTGTAGTATCATGATGTAGTTAGGTAGGAGTCTGAATCCTGCATTTGTCAACTATGTGTGTCTGTCTCTCCCTGGGACGAGAGCAACCTTTTTGGAGACTACTCACACCTCTTAAAAGTAATATACTCATCTTTGTCAAGTCTGATGATGTCACCATCCTACAAATACACCTGTGGGAAGGTGAAGTCCCAGTAATGTGTGTAGTGTGTTGTGTAAATGCATACTGCTGTAGTATCATGATGTCATTAGGTAGGAGTTTGAATTCTGCACTTGCCAACTGTGTGTGTTCCAGGAGTGTGGGTTAATGGGGAGTGGGTTTTGATTTTTCTAGTGTATTACATATCACAATGACAACTGAATGTGCATAACACATGTAAGGTAGCTGTGGGGCAATGCCATATACATACATGTGACCTCAATGTTTTCATAGGTGGGTACTATGCTTTCTCCATGAAAGCATCTGTTAGCCTTGCCAGAGCATGCTGGCGCTTTCCAGACCATAGGTTACTTCTGCATGCTTGTGACAAGCTTAGTGATCCCTGGGCTACATCTTCTGTTTCACATCCACTCATCACAGTTTCTATTGAAGAGTGTGAGTGAGGGTTTATGCTTGAGGTATATTTGAATCCTGTTAGAAAGCAAGCAAAGTCTGGCAAAGATGACTAATCATTATAGGTGTGCAACAATCTCTGTTGATCTGCATGCAAACCCTTTATTGCTTATGTGCTCCACAGAGGGATTTCCAAAAACCTATGGTAATGTAATTATCAAAGGAGAGATGACTAAACACATGGCTCTATGTATACATTAGTACCTGTTCCACATTTTGTGGGCTACTACCTATGTGGTACTCTGGGGATACTTTGTTTTCTAAAAATGGATAACTATGCTTTCTTTGGCTTATAGCTTTACAGCATGATTTTGACACCAGGTATCTGTCTCTATGATACCCCTTTGGAGGATGTATGTGTCATCTGGAGAATAAAGTATAGCCCACGGTATGCATTTTCATCAAACGTGGGCAGACATATCCCTACTGTGTTTGCCTGTACCTAAGAAAGCTATATGCCAAACAGGAGTGGTCCCAGGACTAAGTGCAGGTGAATATCACTTGTTACTGGCATTTTACACGGAGGCTGCAAATGTCACTGTGTGTCTTACATCTGTTTGTCAGTTGTCAATCCATCATCTAACAGTCGTTTATGGTCAGTCTGTTGAGGTTATGTATAGTACCAGAATGTGGGATGGGTATGAATTGCTGGGTGAGCTATAGCTTGGCTGTGTGGACCTCCCCTCCCTCACCTATAGCCTTGTTAACTGGATTGAAGTCTACTAGGTGTAGGAACCAGGATCTGGCCTTTAGAGAACCTAAGTGGGTATGGTGCAGTGTTTGCAGGTTCATAATGTCTCTGTTAATGAGTTCCATACTGCTGTGCTCCATAGCCTTCCAGATAACATTTGTCTGGCTTATAGGGTGAGAGTTTTCAGGATCTGTTGTAGCTCTACCCTTAATTAATTTATATTAACATTTGCACTGGGTGTGATGAGGTTGGACAGGATTATGAATAAGTATATTAGAGGGTCAGCCCAGGTTTGAAGGTTAGTAGACTAAACCAGATAGGCAGGATTACATTGGTTTGTACATGTGCTGAGGAGGGATGCAGAGTATATTGTGAAATAGATGCTAAGGATGAAGCTGCCAGGTAACAGGAAAAGAGGAATGCCTAAGATGAGGTTTATGGATGTGGTGAGAGAGGACATGCAGGTGGATGGTGTGACAGCACAAGATGCAGATGGCAGGAAGAAATGGAAACAGATGATCTACTGTGGTGACCCCTAATGGGAACATGGGAAATGAGAAGAAGAAGAAGTAGCTCAACCCTTGTGGACTGTGAACACCATTACTGTGCGTCATTCAACAAGTATGTAACCTGTATAGAGTCTGCATCTGAACAAAGTGTTTAGGTGAGTGGTTACTTCATATGTCAGTTTGTGTATGACTCAGCCAGGGACACTGTCCAGTACCATTGCCACTCTGGTTTGGAATTTGGTCAAGAGATGTTTTAACTAGAGTGTTTGTGAATCATCAGGTTTTATATTCCTCAGGTATGGAAATGTGGCCCTTGTGTAAAGACAGTGTGGTGAAATCCAAATTCAAACTATCTGACAAGATATTGGTAATGTCATTCAGATAAGTGTACTTTGTGACCATTTACATTAACTCTGACCCGATCTGAGATTTCCCCTCTAGATTATAAACAACACTAAAGAAAGCTTTAGTGTTGTCTTTGTAATCCTTGCCAATTTGTATTTTGAAGCTTGGCTTGTATGATTAATGAGGGCTTGTATTTTCCCAATGATACTGACCAGAGAGGTTATCCCTTCTTGGTATGCAACTCTGTTTTGGTACAACTTTACACCTTCTATTATATATTTAGTTTATGGCAGGGGACCATGAGACTAATGCACTTTTACTGTATAAGTGAGTATTTCTTGTGTTTGTGATAGCACGGTCCATGCAACCCTGTAGGTGAACAGTGTGCATTACGAAAGGATTATGCAGCTGGGACAGTGATAACCTTAGTAATGCAAACCAATGACAGATAGCAACAACAGCATCACCCACAGCACAGTGTCAACCAGTGTCATACACACACATGCGTACTCAAGTCCCAAAATGTGTGTAGTACAATGCATACTGGCCACCAATAGAACCTATGGAGTATTAACACTGGCAAATACAGGCCATGTCACCCTGCCCATGTGTCCAATATGCATGTACATGCAGACAGTGCACCTCCATCATGTTCACAAATGGACACCTGAAAACCTGTGTTGCACACACCCCACACTTACTGTCCACTGTATAACGCATGCTGACACAACTACACACATCAGCCAAGTGGCACAGGGGCAAACAAAACACAATTGGAATAAACAGTGGTGAAAACAATACAACATTGCTAATTACAGCTTTAATGCATCATGCCTGCTCAGCTACACCTTCAAGGATATCATTACACTTTACTGCTGACAACATGCTACACACATCCAACCATTGCTATACTTTATTAAAGTCACCCTATGCATCAGCACCATGTTAGCCTGTTCCTGCATCAATGTTACAGATGACAGGAGGTGGCACAGGTTTCATCATATGCACAGGGTGTATTGTTGGTTTGCCAGAGGCCTACACTGAGCCATACAATCAACACATGTGTGTGAGTGTGTGTGTGAGGCCATGAGTACTGTTATGGGCCAATGTTGATGTCATGTGTGCGGGTATGTGTTTGCCCTAGGTTTCTGGTGTATGTGTGTGTGTCTGCATACACACAGTTCCACCATGTGGCTGGTATATACAGGGATTTGTGAGACAGCTACAGACTGTACCTGGCAGGCTTTACAGATCACCATCTCTGGCCATGGATACGGAACCTGTGCCTGGCAGGGGTGCTACAGACAGTATCAGGTACTAATCCATATTGGGTACTATCCTCAGAGGTTGACAAATGTCCACTGGATCCAGGTCCCTGCTAGGACTAGCCAGAGCCATGTACACGTGGTCTGCTAGGATGGTCTATGGACAGCCCCACCCAACATCATTGGGGCTGGTACTGGCACTACGGGAGCGGCTGTGACTTGCTGGACATCCACGGTGACCTCCAGCTGCTGATGTTGCGGGTATAGGTCCACATAAACATCTCAACCGTCCCGCACTGTCCTGACACATGGACATGACATTGTGGAGGACATCTAATGTCTCACCCCAACGTCTATCAATGACCTCAGTGTTGTTACATATGGCACCTGCTAGGTCATGGATACTGTCATTTACAGAGGTGTAATGAGCCTTCTGTGCCCTTAGCCCCTGTCTGGTGTATCGCTTCATTCGTGTCTGTGTCTCCATGACAGACTGGAACATGCGTGTGGTAAAAAGAGGTGTGGTACGTCTGCCAGGGGCATGATGACCAGCAGTGCTCTGACGAGAACCCCTGAGCATCTGCCTATGTCGTACCGTTCCAGACATCTGGCTATGGCTGCTGTGTCCTGATGCATGTGCCATAGATACCACACTGTCCTGGCCAGTGCCAACCGTACACTGTCCCTCAGCTAAGGGCAATGGTGATGATGGATGTACAGGCAGTATGACTGTGTGCATGGATGGGGTGGAGACTTGTGTACTGTCAATTGGAGGCCCAGCAACAGACCCTGACAAACCTGCCTGTTCCTCAACACACCTATCCTCATGATCACTGTCTGTCTCAGTGACATCAGGTTCCCTACTGTACTGAACCAGCCCCACCTTGCCATCTGTGAGAGGAAAACAGGAAACACAGTTTAAGACCCGAACATGACTTCAGACCACATGCACGTATGCACACACAAAACTACACTCCCCAAAAGCAGACACACACAACACCAGTAATCACAGAACACACACAATAGTAGGTGATGGTGGAGTAAACTATCACAAGCAAAACAGTCATATCACACATGTCAGCATGCAGGACATGTGTTGCTCAACAGCATGCAGTGCAAGTGTAGACAGTCCTTGCTACTAACAGTATACATGGCTTTAATGCATGTGTTTTGTTATTAGGTGATGGCCCTCCCCCTGGAACACAATGCATACATGGACACAACATTGCTGTGCAGGTATTCATAACCCTGTGATGTACTGTGCACCATAACTCACATGTGTACATACCATTGCTGGATGTGTATCTGTGTGTCAGATAGGTATCCAATGCTGATTACAGCCTCTGTGTCTTTAGCAAATAATTGTTGACACGTGTTAATTGTGGACACATTTTTAGCACATGCATGATGAGTATTCACACAACATCATCAGTGGTGCATGGATAATTGATAGAATACCATTCGGCCACATACCCAATGTACGGTACTTATGGTGAGTGTAGATCATATTGTGGACATGCCATTTTCATCCATGACATGGCAAGCTAAAACACAACTGCATATTTAAACACTACACATACCCAATATGTGTCATATGACCTAGCCACTCAATAGCATTACAAAACATATATGTGTCAGTTGTGCAAATGGTGATTGGTATGCATACTGTTTAGAGGTGCATATGTGTGCACACACGCATCATTATGGTGTGTAGCAATGACAGCTATGTGTAGTGCTGTGGTTACAATAACTAGATAGGGTATAGTACCATAGGCCATCATCATGAAGCATCAGGTGGTCACTGAAGGTTACAAATGTTTCACAAACCAGCACAAATCATGCTGTGCTGGAACTGTACTACCTTGGCTAAATTCACCATTTCACAACCAGTTGTTACGTGAGTTTGTAAGGAGGCCAATAAGGAGCATTGTCTGACATGAATGTGTAGTGTGTTGCAGAGTGTTTAAATGCCCTAGGATAGGCCTCTTCCCCTCAGGATACCCACACCTCCAGGTTAGTGGCACAGCACGATGCTTCAGAGATCATCTACGTGCAACTAACAATGGGCAAAACTGCAATTCAAATTGCAGCTTGCTACAGATCACCCACCATGTCCCAGCACCCCCATTCCACATTTCTGGAAACACTGGGAAGCATAAAGGTTCTACCAAACACCCTAATATTGGGTGATTTCAATTACCCAAACATTAACTGGGAGAACTACTTAAGTACAAACTCCCTTGCCCAACATTTCCTAGAATTTATAAACTCAAATGCCCTGGTTCAACTGGTCAACACACCCACCAGAGGTGGCAACATATTGGACCTGGTCATCACCAACATGGGTGACCGGTGTTCCACACCGGAGGTCAACCCCTTGCTGGTTAGTTCTGACCATAGACAAATCACTTTGGATATCCACATTCCGCCCCCACCCCCGGACAAAAAAAAACACCGTGAAAAACTTTTCAAAAGCAAACCACATTACTTAAGACCGAGGTGGAAAGTTTTAAAGCCCCCATGCTGAAGGATAACACTGTCCAAGCTGCAAAATCCTTCACTAATGCATTCTATGGGCACCTACAAGAATGCATGGATCATGCAATCCCAAGCAAAACCAAGACTCACTCCTACAAGAAAAGGAAACCAGTCTGGTGGACTCCTGCCATACACAAGCTACACAATAAAAGGAGGAAGCTAGTACAGAAAAGAGTAAAATCCCAAGAAGGGAAGACATCCCTGATCAGTATCAGCAAGAAACTTTGATCCCTCATAAAATCATCCAAGGCGAGCTTTGAAAGAAAAATTGCCAAGGACTTCAAAGATAACCATAAGGCATTCTTTAGCTATGTCAAGAATCTAAGTGGCAATGCTCAGATCTGCTCGGAGTTAGTGCAGAATGGCATAAAATACACTGAACCGACCGATATCACCAATATCCTGGCAGACAAGTTCAGCGTAAACTTCACCCCCCTCTTACCCCCAAGAGGGCCCATAACCATACCAGAAGAATGTAGAGTCCCTGAAATCACAGACACTCAGGTTAAAACAGCCCCCTCCAAAGCCAAAAACACAGCATCAATGGGACCGGATGGTGTCCCAGGCTGCGTCCTACATGAGCTCAAAGATGAACTAACCCCTCACCTAAACACACTGTTCAAACTCAGCCTCTCCACAGGCTACGTACCCATAGAGTGGCACACAGCAGCGGTTATTCTGCTTCATAAAGGTGGAGCCACAACAGACCCCGGGAACAATCACCCTATAAGCCTGACTAGCTTGGTCTGCAAGGCTATGGAGCGCATCATCATGGAACTCATTAACAGAGACATTGAGAACCTCCAAACACTGGAACCTACCCAGTTCGGCTTTGTTAAGGGCAGATCATGCCTCCTAAACCTGGTGGACTTCTTTGAGACAGTTACCAAGGCTATAGATGAGGGGAAAAGTGGTACACACAGCCTACCTAGACCTCACAAAGGCTTTCAACACCATTCCCCATTCTGGTATTATAGACAAGCTCACCAGCCTGAACATAAATCCCTACGTCACAAGATGGGTTGCCAACTGGCTCATGGACAGAACCCACATGGTGAGAGTTGCGGGAGCTAGGTCCGACTCTAAATTTGTTACAAGTGGAGTTCCCCAGGGCTCAGTCCTAGGACCACTCCTATTCGGCATATACTTCTCAGAGGTACAGGCAAGCACAGAAGGACTATGGCTGACCAAGTTTGCAGACGACTGCAAACTAGGGGCTATAACTGACTCTCCGGCTGACACAGACATCCTCCAAAAGGGTCTCACGGAGACGGATACCTGGTGTCAAAATCATGGCCTCAAGCTAAATGTCAAAAAGTGCATAGTCATCCCCTTTGGAAAAAACAAAATACCCACAAACTACTACATAGGTGGTAGGCCCCTAAATACGGAAGACGTGATAAGGGATCTGGGGACCCAAGTAGACAGTAATCTCACCTTTGATCATCACATTGCCAAAGTGGTTAGAAAATCCTTCTATGTGGCCCACCTAATCACAAAAGGGTTCGCATCCAGATCAAAAGAGGTCATTGTGCCCCTCTACTCATCACTCATCAGACCCATCATAGAGTACAACGCCCCATTTGGGATGTACCTTACAAGACACCTGCAACAGATGGAAAGACCTCAGAAGTACCTCACCAAGAGGATCACTGGCCTCAAACAGATGCCCTATGCAGCTCGACTGAAGAAATTACAGCTGTACTCGGTTGCATACCGCCTACTCAGAGGTGATCTCTGCCTGACATACAAGGTCATGTCCAACCCAGAATTAATGGACATGCTCCACCTAAAGAAAACCTTATCCCCATGAGCCACATGCTCTAGGGATCTCAACCTCACCACAACAATAAATAGGACGTTTTGGAGGGATAGATTCCTGTCCCAAAGACTTCCCATGCTTTGGAACAAGATCCCAATCTACATTAGGCTGAGCACCTCGCTAACACTCTTCAAAAGAAATCTTGACGAGTGGATGGGAAACACAAAGTTTATCTTGGGGATCAATTCAGTGGCCCTGCTGGACAGAGGCACAGGGAACTAATCTAAGGGGGTGGCGAAAGCCAACACTTTCTGGCTAGGCTTATAAATACCTTCGGGCAGATAGCCTAGTACCTACCTATGAACCTATGAACCTAGGTATATTCTGTGTAATGTGTGGATGAGATTTTGGATACTGGAGTGTGTCTTTCCAGAGGGTTTGGGAATCCTTTATGTGTAGCATGTTAAAATGCTCTGTGTATGACATAGATGTGTATGTTATGTGAATGTTGAGTATCAACTGTGCTTCTCCAATGGTCACTACAGTCTAGCCACATTTGTTTGAGATGGTCTGGTTATTGCATGTGTTTCAGACTGCTAATTACATTAGTGAGATGTGCGTGCTCTTTCACCAAACATGCACAGCATGCATTATGGGTAGGTGTGTCACATGTGTACATGGCCTACACCTTAACTATGACATGCACTTTTTATTTTCCATAATAAATGTAGAACACACTCATCAGCATTTGTCCACTGCGTTTACATCACCCCAGAGGTACTTACATAGAGATGAGACAGTTTGTCAGTGGCCACAACTGTGGCATTGCTACTGTCCATTTGCAATCTTACAGTACAACAACAATTTACATTCATAGGGCTACAGATTATATTCCAAATTATCAGTATTGCACAACAGGCTCCACATCTTTGAATGACACACTCCACATCTCACAAATGCATGATCTACCAATACAGATAACAGTAGTTATGGGTCGCCACAGCAGAACTCTGGTCCGCTAATGATTGGCAGTAGATTTTTGCGTGCTGAGTTGACAGCTCTGATGCCCATTCACGCATGTCTCCACAGAGAAGATGCTGTAGCTGAGAATCGAACAGGACAACGTCTTACTGTGAGGCAACAACGCTACCGCAGCACCACCACCGCAGTATATATATATATATATATATATATATATATATATATATATATATATATATATATATATATATATATATATACACTTACATACATAATACAATATGTTGTACCTGAGCACAGATTACAATAATTACTCACACACATACATCTACATGTTGGAATACATTCTCTGTAGTGTTGTATGATTGTACTGGATGTTATGTTTGTGAATACATAAATGATATGTATATCTGAGATGGCTTAGTGGCAAATCACGTATGCTGTGATGTGAATGGTTATGGGTTTTGTCCTAGTAAATGCTTTTTATTTGGTTAGTAGCCAAAACAAAGGTCAAGTGCTACAGACGGAATAAGGCACATTTCAACATTTGCAAGTGGGTTTTCAGAAGGGTAAGCACAGCTTTTGGAAGTTTAGCAACCTATAAGCTAACCGAGAGTGAAATATTGTAACTGCCACTTATAACTGCTCACCCCACAACTGCTTGAAAGTGCCTTGCTCACTCTCTAGCCAATGAACCATGTTCTGCACAGCAACAAAATAAAATCACTATATAAGACTATACAAGAGCACCTGGCACACTGTATGCAACACGATGCACCACCTAGCCACAGCAGATATACATCAAGCTGATGTGTAAAGAAATATATCATTCATCAGAATCAGTGTAAGGTCCAGTAAATGTATTAATGTATTAATGTTAATGCTAAACCCGTGGCCAAAATATGTGCACAATTGGGAATATAGGTCACATGCTGTTGTAGTACACTATGAATGTTGCTAGATACACAGTTATATGTATTACCACACATATGTCAAAAGACATGATACAGACATACCCACACACGTCAGACATAATTTCAGGACACAATGGTATGACAACCCAGATAAGCTTTCAGTGTGTACTATACAGTACTGTGTGTCAGTACTTACACAACCTTAATCTTGAGAAATGTAATCTGTGATGAATACAGGGACCACACAAAACAGTAGATGCAAGCAATGTGGACATACACCATACCTTTCTGTACAGACCCAGAGCTTCAATTAGTACTACAGTACACACAGGATTTGCATTCAACATCAGTACCAATCAATAATCATAGATGTAGTGCTTTAGCCTCCAATGACACACCCTAGTTAAAACCAAGGGACTTAATCACACTGTATACAATAGCACTTGTTCTGCCTAGCAACAGAATACATAGCTTTTGCTAGGATCAAAGCAAGGACCAAGAATACCATAACATAAACAGTTTCCCAGTAAGCTATCCCACAGATACATATCTTTGATGTATTCACAAACATATTGACCATCACAGTCAGTCAACAGAACAGAGAATCTATTGCAACAAGTAGATGTAGGTGTGTATGAGCAAATATAAATATATATGTGTATATATATATATATATATATATATATATATATATATATATATATATATATATATATATATATACACATATGTGTGTATATATACATATACACATCCATCTGTCTACATATATATATATATATATATATATATATATATATATATATATATATATGTATAGGCACATACACATTTCATTTTTCATAGTGAGAATATCAATTATACAAAGGATGTAAGGTGTACAGTAATGTAATAACATTGCAAAGTCATCACAGTCATACAGGGATAAATGCATTGAAGGTGTTCACAGCCCAGGTAGCTTTAGCAGGCCTTACTGGCTTCAACATTGCAAACTGAATGAACAACCCACAGTGTTTAGCCACCACATATCATATACCAGCACTGTATGCTGTCTTGCTTGTCACACACTAAAACCTACATACAAATATGCATACTAAACTACAACAACATATATATATATATATATATATATATATATATATATATATACCCCCTTCGCAAACAGTTGCAATATGTCCCTTGCTCTATGCACATATACAGATGTGAATATATATGACACATATATATTTCTCTGTATGTGTGTGGCGTAGACACACATGGTCCACACTGTTGTAAGTCCCTGGACTTCACAGCTGAACTGTTGGGCCTTGCTGCAACACAAACAAGTGTCACATATGAACACAGACTAACGTTAGGGGGGTATATATGGCAACAGATGCTAGATAAGCATACTAGACTACTACAGCACTTGCCAATGCTAAGCTACACTTTAATATGACTATCATGCATGTGTTGTTCTGTCACACCTATGTTTATATAATGTCAGCGCTAATCCCCCTAACAGCCATTGGCCACACTACTGTACAGAACACAGATAACATGGATCAGATCTTTGACATTTAATGCTGAGCTACACATTTCACAGGTATGTCCCACTGCCCACAGATACGCACAGTATTGACCATAGCAGTAGTTAAGCAGAACATCTGTGCAGAAAGAAGTACTGCTGCCACATATGAATGTTTCACATTATGTAGACTATTCTTCAATATCATCTGCTACATGCCAATAAATGCATATGTGTCACATACCTTTCCTTTATATAATTTGGTAATATTTATTTTTCCTTTTCTCTGTCTCTCTCTCTCTGTCTCTCTCTCTGTTAGTCTCTATAGTGATTGAGTTTGTTGGCATAGATTGCAGCCTGCTTTTGTAGGAATTGCACATAAGCATGTGATGGCCTCTGCACCAATTAGTGCCCACCATTTGCTAATTGCATGCAGCCTGCTGTGTAGTAATTGAAGTAATCACTGTCATAGCAACCCAGTACTATAGTTTGCTGACTCATGTAGGTATGGCCCTTTCAGCTTTCCAAGATGGAGATCATCCTTGTTTGGTGTGGACACCATTGTTTAAGACAGAAGGTTGGCATAGTTCTTATATCAGAAGCCAGGGGTGTAGCCAGAGATTTACATTTTGTACTCAGAGCTAATGTTGCTGCTTCCAAGTACCCACTTGTCAGTGTAGAAATGTACTCACCCCTCAAAATGCTACCCCAAGATACATGGAAAATGTACTTTCTTTTCAACTGTTACAATTAACTGCCATATAAAGCTAGTTATAGAGATGTATTCCTTTGGCACAAGAATTGTTTGTGAACTGCTATACTGTGAATATTTATTTACTCAGTTCTAAACAGTTTGTGCTTTTTTAGTGCTGACATTAGCACAAGCTGCTCAAAATAAATGGACATATTCCAGTACTGTGAGTATGCTTACCTACATCCTTGGTAGACCCTGCACACACAGGTATATTCTACATTTGGGTAGGGGTGCAGAAGTACAGACAGCATAAGTATTATTGGGTGGATTGTATCTTAATGATCTTACAGGGTTGCTGTGTACATGTTAGTTCATCAAGGCATGTAGTATGTCTGCGTAACTCCCAACTGTGGACCTATCCAAATGATAGCCAGAGAATAGCCTGTTATTTTTTTGTCTGTGACCCACAAAGGTCTTTTCAGCAATAGAGCAATGGCATTCTTACAGTTGGTTGCTACCAGTACATGGCTACATCCATTTCTAAGGGTATGTTTCCAAAGCTCCTTCCAAAGCTATTTGCACAGTGTGTAACAGCAGAAAGGCTAATATGCCTCTGTGTTTCTGCCTCTGGCTCTGCCCTAAAAAGATATGCCAGTGTTTGTCCTGCTGTGATACTGTGTGGGGTTGTAAAGTGATGGTGTATCATTATTTCCTGCTAGAATGGCTGCTTCTCTTATCACGGTCATGTAATGTAATCCCACAACAACTGGTGTTCAACATCCACAGAACAAGTTGTGTGGTATGGTATTCCGAATTTTCCTTTACATTCACTCATTCTGATGCATGATCTAATTATTTAAGCACCAACTTGATGTATATCTACTGTGGTTTAGTGGTACTTCATGTTGTGCAGTGTGTGCAATGTATGGGGTTCGAGATTTACAGAGGTGTTTTATTTTGTTCCTGAGCAGAACAAGGGCCCTCACATACAGAGTGACTAAGGCACTTTTAAGCAGTTGTAAGCGGGTTTGTGCAAAGCACAAACAAGCGCAAATCCACGCACTACTGCTTAATGTTGCTTACTCCCACTCATCCCCGCGCTAATTTCTTTGAAAGAAAAGAAAAATGGGGAGATAAGAAAGTGGTGAAAAAGGGGCACAAAGAGGGAAAGACAGTATGGAAAATAGCTCGAGATGTGCAGGACAGGTGTAGGGAAGGTCCATAGCTGCCCATTTCTTCAACAGCAACAACTGTGCATATGCAATAAATTTGGAGGTAGATATAAACCCTTCAACCCGAGAGAGGGGTGAGGACAACAAAGTATGTTGTAATGCCAATGAAACTACATTTCATGTGTCCAGTGGACATGTGTGCAAAATGAGCAGCTATGTGTGGGGCGTAATTTTTTTTTTGGGAGCAGATTGCCCTTTTTTTTTCAAGTGAGAGTAGAATGTGGGGTAGGGGAAGTGGGTATATTTGGGGAGGTAGATTGGGGAGGTAAACAGACAAGACAAACAAGACACATACAAGGGTGGTATATGACACATGTGGTGGGTGAACACCTTTGATGGGGAGGGATATTTGGAAATCACAAGCTCGTGAGCCCCCAGATGGAAACAGTGGGACTGAAGTCCCCACCCATGGGCAGTCACCACTGCAACTTCATGGCCCAGAAGATGGCTGTGCTGGGGGCTGTGTAGGAGGGGCAGGCTGACCCGGGAGTTGTGCCACTCGGGCCTCAAGCTGGCATAGAGTTTCTGCAACAGAACATTCAATCTCTCTATGCACCACAGCCCGGACCGTACGAAGGGTGATAGGTGCCTCCACCCACGCTTGCACGGGGGGGGGGCGAGCACCATCCCCTGCAGCGCTTCCACCCAAAGGTGGCACAGGTCCAATGGAGGAGGAGGTCCCAGGCTGGGCACCAGCAGATCTGGTGCTAGGTGCCATGGCCAGCTGAGGTGGGACAGGTGGGTCCGCTGGGACGGACCTTCCCATATGAACTATGTTTTGGAGAGTTTAATAAAGATATGGGTTAGTAACAGTCAACATCATTCCCAATTAGTTATAACAGCATGCAGAAGTATTCCCATTAAACCAGCACACCAGATTTTCAACAGTTGAAAAGCAAGCATAACACATACATATATGCAACAATAGTGGACATTACAACAGCATGCAAGTTTAATTGATGGCAACAGGCCACCAATATTGTGGTATTTTAACAGGGCACATGCATAGAAATAAATGTAAATATTTATAAACCAATAGGACATATGTCCCAACAAATATTTTGAGATTAGACATACCGATTGAGGTGTGGAATTGCATTTTTTATGCACATACAGCAGGGTGGAAAAAGATAGCTCAGTTAAAAACTTATATATCCTTCTAGTTTTCACTACATTCCTATTAACTGCAATTATATGTCCCTTACATGTATTATTACACTACCCAATGTCCATATATTGTGCAATTGGATTTTGCTAGATCATTATATACATGAGCTGTATCTTACATACAAACTGTCCAAGATGCAGATGTTACTGCAACATATTTTGAGAGTTGCCCATACACACTACTGCTAAGATGGAACACTGACAGCTCTACTTTCATATAATTATCTAGATATGTTCAGGTGAAAGTATCAGTTATATGTTAACAGCTCCCTACATTTCTGGCAGCACACTGGCATTTCTGGGGAACACAATGCCAAGCTACTCATGTGCCATATTAATCTGTACATGCTGGGCATGAACCAACTGTTGAGGGCTGTAAATATGCATAAAAGCTACTGGCACTCCCTTCATCCACATTATATGGGCCTACCGAAGTGTGGGTTGACACTGCTTAATACAACACTACTATTTGTATAATGCAACAGTACAACAACATATCAAAGAAAATGACACAGACGCACTCCAGGAATTATGCATTTATTAAAGGAGTATTACACCTTTATTTATTGGGTTAAAACACTTTTTGAAGGCTTTCTCATTTAATTTATATAACTGTACATGCAGAATAATTACTAACCTGCCTCATGACGCAGCCTTTGCAGCCTATCTTCATGGGCTTGCAGATTCATAGTTCGGTCACCTACTACTGTGAAGTAAATGCAGTGATATTGAAACATACCTATCCATAGTATAGACAAGCATGGCAATTGTTAACTACTTAATACAATGGCTACTTACTCAGTACTGGAGCATTAGGCATCCTATGGGATTCCTGGATCCACCGGTCCAGTTCATTCCTTCCTATGCCGTTTCAGGTCAGAATAATGGTGCCTGACCTGCCCACCAGTCTGAGGAGCTCAAGTGGCACTGGTGAGATCACGGGCAAGACTGTTCCAGGCCTCTGTTTTATATTGGGTGCACTGGTACTGGTCCTGCAGGAGTCTTTGCTCGTGTTTGTGGACAAGGAGCCACACCATAATTGTGGACTCCTGGATGCCCCAGCGTTGTGCTCTAAACCAAGTGCCTTCACCTACACCAGCAATGCTGACTGCAGAAGGAAGCTACAACCAGTTGAAGCACGTGTTCCCACCTGTGGAGATTAAATATTTCTCATTTCCCACACTTATTTGTGATTGGCCAGCTTTGAAAAAGCTCAGCTGTGGGCATGCCTGCTTAGCTGATGTTGGCAATGTTTAAAATCCCTTCTGATAGATTTTCTCTCTGTTGAAAGTGCATGTTTGTGAAATGCTATCATGGTTTAGTGGTTAAGTACTGTGACGATAGTGCACAGTATCCTGAGTTTGAGCCCTGTCACTGCTTTTTTATTTTCCTGCTGGGCAGAACTGACTGGTTACGGAACAGTAAAGAGGTGTGAGCATGTTTACCCGACTTTGCCCGAGTTTGCCCGACGCTGTGCTTGTTAGCGTGGTGCGCAGCTACGCGCAAATGTATTTAAATATGCTCAATACTGGTAAAATGTGGTTAGCAGTGCTTTATATTGCTTAACATATGCATAAATGCATAAACATTTCATCTTTATATATATATATATATATATATATATATATATATATATATATATAATTCATGCACTACTAAATTTAACATTTCAATGCTTTTTACAAAACTTATACATAAAAAAAATGTCCAGGAAATGTTTTTGTATACAGATTTCCCACAGAAAATGGAACGTGCAGTAGTGGGACTCGAACCAGGAATGCCTCCTCTTTGTGTGAAAGCTCTAACCCCTATGCTATCGCTATGTTGCTTAATTTGCATATATTTTTCATATTATCCTCTTCTTGTGTCTAAGCTGCATACCTCTCAACCATACCGAATTACTCGGTTTTTATTGAGTTTTGGGGTCCAAATGAAGGGGTGCCACGATTCCCGAGTGGCACCCCGTCATTTCCGATTTTTTTTCATTTGTTTTTTTAAATTCTTTCAAATACCACGCTGTTGGAGCTGACATCATCACGTGCGCGATGGTGTCAGGTCCGTCAGGACTACCAGCCAGTCGGAATTGAGCTCTAGGAGCTCACGTCATAATTTCTGACTGGTGTGGCTGTAAATGCGAGCGGGAAATCATTTGCGGTTTGATTTGGAAGTTATAGGGAATTAACAGCAGCACTCCATTCGGGGATTACAGGGAATTGATGTGGACTCGCTCATTTTACATTACAGGGAATTAACAGCAGCTCTATATGGACTTGCTCATTTTGGATTGCAAATGTATGCATGTCATGAACAGCAGCAGCCAGTGAATCATTGAACAGCCGCCGGTCAGCAGGTTTGGATTAACCAAAGAGCAGTTATTCACTATGGACAATCTGCAGGGAAATAAATGAGCAGTTATTCACTTTGGAATTGAGCTCCAATGCACACGAGTGCGAGTGTTTTATTTGAAATGGATTCTTGGCTCTTGCGAGTGCTTTTGCAGGGATTAGGCAGCATTGAAATGGATTCTTTTCTTGGCAGCATTCCAGTAGGAAGCATTATTCTGTGGGATTCTTTTTCTTGGCAGCATTCTGGTAGGAAACCTATTATTGTGTGTGTGTGTGTGTGTGTGTGTGTGTGTGTGTGTGTGTGTGTGTGTGTGTGTGTGTGTGTGTGTGTGTGTGTGTGTGTGTGTGTGTGCATAATTAGTGGTACATTGCAAGGTGTACATCAGGACATTGATTCCTCACTTGAGAGAATGCTCATGGAGTAGAGCAGAGGCTCAAAGACTTGTGGTTTCTTGCAACTAGATGGTCCATTTAGGGTCTTTCACTTATGTAGCCCGAAGGAATAGATTAGACAAAGCCTTTTTCTAAAGTTTGGATTAAAACTTAGTCAAGGCTACAGTCATGAACTTTGTTTTAGTTTGTTTGCTGGAAGGACTATGTGGGTCTTTATGAAGTAAAGTATGTGGCATTACCACTGTAAATAGAGTAAATATTTTTGGAACTAATTGTGAAAAGCTGACTGAGTTATAAGGAAGTTTGCATACATGCAGTTTGGCCAAGGATTAATCAAAATAACCTTGCTATTCCTCTATTGCCAAGTGCATGGACTGTTTGAGCTGAATTGTTTTGTGGCATGAGCAAGCCATAGATGTTTTGCTGCTGTTACCTGGTGTGTTTTCATTGATATGATGATAATTTGGTTTCCTGTTATATTTTTCCAACCCATAACAACCATGGAGGAATTATTATAAGCTTTAACAGCTTCTAAGGTAAAGACTGATCAAAAGCTTATGCAACTGCTACAACTAGTAGGACAGATTAATGTGATTGTTATCCTAGAACCATACCTGTCTTAAAGAAATTAGGCAAACCTGATGACCAGTTATATTTAGTAATATCTGAAAGGTAGTCAGTATATGAGAACTGTGAAGATCAAAATGGACCAGAATTCTTCCTTTTCAGCTGGTAGGAGAAGCATTAAAATATGTATGGTGTGGAGTTGACTGATTATAGAGACTATGAAAAATTTAAGAAGGAATTGGTAACTATGGCTGTGTTTACTTCCAAAATGCTCACTATAAAATTCCACAACTGGACATTTTGATGCTGACAATTCAATTAGAACTCAGGTGTCAATGTAAGCATACAATAAGTTTGATGTTTGATCCTTCAAATAACAGTATAATACATGGAAGATTAGTAAATCCACGGGTAAGTGTATAAAAAGTGTATAAAAAGACAGTTCCAATCCGATATGTATATATAAATATATGTATATATATATATATATATATATATATATATATATATATATATATATATATATATATATATATATATATATATATATATATATATATATATATATATATATATATATATTTATTAAATATATTAAAACAATACATGACAGTCATCTATCTAAGGCCTTTAATTTAAGTAGGCACTTGATAGAACAAAATTCATTAAGTTCTGGAAATCTATGAGCATTAATACGCAGCTGCCATAAAAACTCATGTTCTACAAGTTTTAATTCCCAAGGACCTCCTCTGACATTCCTGTTAACTTGTTCAATGATAGTAAACCTGAAATTATGTGTAGAATACCCACTCACATGATGTGCTAGGGCATTATTACAATTCTTCTTATTAATATTATATTGATATTCGTAGACCCTTTGTCTAAACACTCGCTCATTTTTTCCTATATAAAAACATATACATTGTTGACATGAGGCAAGATATACAACCCCCTGAGACTCACAATTCTATCTAGCCCTGATGGTATAAAAGATGCCATTGATACAAACATCTTTTCCTGTTTGGATGTATTTGCAATGGTGACAACGTTGACATTTAAACGTTCCCCAGAAATTACTTTTGGGTCATATTGGGGCCTCCAAGAGTGCTTTCAAATTAGGGCCTCTTTTATATGTGATCAAGGGCCTAGGGCTCCCTTCCCCCTACGGTGCAGCCATCGTGGATTTCACTTTTTTATTCTATAGCAGTTTAACAGGTTTCTTAGACAGGTTTCTAACTGTGAAATGTATTCCTTGATATTCCCTACCAGTGCACATGTTGGAGCATCAGGACAATGATTCAGTTGAAATGCATCTTGCACAACCTGACCATTTCCTCCAGTTCTAGAAAAGTCAGCAACCAGAAAGCTCCACAGTATGGTACAATGTCTGCTTTCTCAACTGGCAACTGCACTCTGGAATTCAAAGAGGTAAAACTACACTTTAAAATGTCCCTTTTACAGAAGCTAACTTACTGTAAGGAATAACAACCCTTAAAGACTTGCATTCTTCTCTCAGCATGGATCTTCTCAAAACTAAAAAAGGAGTTATGGAACTGAAAAGAGAACTATCTGATGTCAAGCCTTCTGTTTCTTTCATGGAAAAAGAGGATACAGTCTATGGTAACATTATCTTCTACTTTTAAAAAGGTGGATGTCAGACTTGAAGGTCTGAAGGGTAGATCCCAGTGGAATAAATTATTCTCCTTTAGCTTAAGGGAGGAGTAGAAAACATATTCCTTTCTTTTTTGTACAGATCCTATCAGAAAAAAAGTGGTGGGCCTTTCTAAGAATGCTCCGTCATACATTATGGTTTTTCATTTGGATGCTACAATGGTTTGCTTGATACATGTGTTTAGAAATACTGTTTTCCTGCAGAAGTAGTATGCTGTTAAATGTAAAATGCTGTTAAATGCATTCATACTTGTTTCATTCGGCACTGCATAGTATTATTCTTTATAAGTGTTTTCTGTCAGGGATAGTCATGTATGCTCTTAACACAGTAGCTTTTATTACATTATTATAGACTAGGGTGGTGTTACAAAAGAAGCACCAGCACTACGTTTCTGTGTGCTTTGGTATGGTGCTGTTTGCTTAGGTATGGTTCTCTAAGACATGACTTAAATCATTAGCATGGTTGCTTGCTTTGCTTAGTTGGCCTTTGAGTGATGGGATATACAGAATAGTGACCGTGGCCTTAGAAGGTAAGGGTCTCTCTATGACATGAGGAAAAGGGGTCAAGTTTCTAGAATAAAAAAGTCACAGTCTACAGCCACTCCATTCACTTTTTCTGTATTTGAATGTAACCTCTTTTTATTCAAAATGCAGAAGGTGATACTCTTGGTTGATTTACTTTTAGGTAGTTTTGATCTAGTTGCTGACAAACGTACAACTTCTTCCTTTAAGTGCTACAGCACAGCCTTGAATTCTACTAAAAATGGTTGGATGGTAACCTTGGCTGTCAGTATTCTGTATACAATATTCATTCTTACTCAGCATTAACTGCTGATTGCTATACCTATTTTCTTCAGGGTGTTTTTTTTTCTTGCATTTCTCAGACTTCAGAGTTGATAGTTGCCTTATCTGTCATTTAGTTCAGACTTCAGATGTTGCATGGGATATGGGAGGTCATCCTTCATTGGTTTTCTCCTTGCATTGACTATATACATGAAGGCTGACACATTTCATGTCAGACAGAGATAGATGCTACTGCTTCCTGACTTTGCCCTGAGTTCCCCTAAATGCCATATCAGGTTTGTTTATCTGTAAATGTCCAGTTCTGCTGATGGTGTTTTAACTGTATGGTTTAGACTCAAATTAATCTTCTAGGCCTCTTTCTTTCCATTTATGTTGTATCTTTCGGCTTTTCCCGGTTAGGGGTCGCCACAGCGGAGCTCCGGTCCGCTAATGATTGGCAGTAGATTTTTACGTACCGAGCTGCCAGCCCTGACGTACAACCTTCAACAAAGGTACGCCCACTCACACATGTCTCCACACAGAAGACGCTTTAGCTGAGAATCGAACAGGACAACTTCTTACTGTGAGGCGACAATGCTACTGCAGCACCACCACCACAGTCTCCTCTTTCTTTCCATTTATATAGTTTGTTTTTCATGTTATTATTACTATCCTTTTTTGAATTGGGAAGGGTTTCTGGAGAAAGATTGCTCTGCAACCCACACATATCCAGTTCCAGCACAATATAAAATCATGAGGTGCATATCTAACAAATCTGAAGAGACTGGGAAATAAGAACAAAAGGTAGAAATTCAGAGCCTTTATGCAGAGAATGGGAATCCAGTTGTTGCTCATGCTAGATTCACAGAAGAGAATGCCCTTTTCAATATACTTCACCAGGCACCCTTTCCATTTCTCATCAGGTCATTTTAATAGATGCCCAGTGTGTAGTCTAATATGATTCCTTGTTAGTTGACGATGTCAGCAGAACTAGTCATATGACTGGTTTCTTTAAAGGCATGGCCATCGTGATTGGCTTTTGATTGTTATAAATCATATCATCATGAATAAGCTGTTCAGATGAACACAGTTTATTTTACATTGCCATATTTCTTGGGTCTATAAGTACAATTTTGAAAATGCAGAAAGAACAACGTGGTTCCATAGGCTACCTTTCTTCTAGATGCAAGATGAGGGCAAATTGAACCATATAGACAAACTTGGAACATACATAATTACCATTAACTAATGGAAATAAAGCTTGAGCAAAGGCAAAAAGACTCGATGAATGTGCAGGCAAAAAGAGTAATTGGAAGAGTATTAACTATGGACAATGTGCATTTGGGTACTTGTGCTACTAAACTGGTAGAAATGAAAATAGATTCATGTGACATTTCTGTGGGTAGTGGAAGCAGCAGCTGGCATGGACTGACAGCTTTGCCATTTAATTAGAAGTGCAATAAAACACATTTTACCTTTGTCTGTTGCATCAGGCAGTGCTACTGAACATACAGCTGAATATTTTAGGATGGTTGAAAATTTTATCTTACTTGAATTTATTATTTATAAGGATTTTACAGTTAATTTCAATAGATTTATCCAAAGTTTTATGAGGAAGTATAAAGTAAGCTAACAAAAGTCTGCAGTCTTCATAGATTTTTCATATTTTTGCATACACTGTAAATTATTCAGCAGATATCACATTATTTTGAAAATAACCTAAAATGTATTTTTGCATTCTTCATACAGATGCAGTACTTGTTTGGCAATGTTTGCTAGAAATGACCTTATATTGTCATTTTAAAACCTCATTACTGACCTCTGTGATAAATGAGGTGAACTGTAGCCAAATATTGGTTGTCGTTTACTACTGTTTTCCAAACAGCGATGAAATATCTCAGTGTGAATGCTTGGCATACATACAGATGGTAGTGTGAAGGAAAGCTTCTCTACTCAAATGAATGCTGGCAGTATAGAGGACCAGCCACAGTGTGATTATTCATGAACACTTGATTCTTACCGATTGCTTCAGGCCTGGGCAAACAGATGTCACTGCCTTCACATTTCCATAGATGTCATTCCATTCTCTATCATGAACATCTGGATTCTTTGAATCTACAAGTTGCATTTCAAATAATGAACTATATTAGTTTATCTTACTTCTGCCATAGAAACATTCAAGAACAAGAAATTCCTGCAGCCACTGCAACACATCTGCAGCATCACAAAGATTTTCAGCACCACTAATCTTTGCATACAGCTTGCATTTCTACATCCAGGTTGAATGACATAAAACCTAAAGGCAGATGTGGCACAGAAATAACACTGCCATACATTGAGGTGGTTTGTAGCCATACAGACAGATGTTATAATCAGTGATACAACTGATGGCATTAATCTGAGTCATATTTATTTTTTATTTATAAGATGTAGAAAGAACACAAACATGGAATTACTACAGGAAAATCTTTGTCTGCACTCTGTTAATCAATTTTATTGTGTTTGTAGAATGTGGAAATAGTGCAAAATACCACAACCACCTAATTGTCAAAAAAGAGAGATGATATTGGATTCATGAGCAGCAAGTTTACTTTCTTAATTATACAAAGAAAATTGTTCAGTACGTGGAAAAGAAACAAATGATGTTTACACAAATAATGTCTGACTCAGAGGAGTCCCCTGCCCCCACAATACTAGTACAATTCAGAAACAAACGAGAATACACTTTCGCAACATGATTGTGTTTCCTGAATTGCGGTAACATCATATCACACAAATGGCCCATTTTCAGTGTAAACTAACTTTACAACATAAGATGCAGAGAATGTATATACTAGTTCACATAAAAATGAAGAAACAAAATAAATAAATCAATGTGAAGATCAAAGCTCTGAGAATGTATTTAAAAAGATGGGTTACTATTCTTAATTCCGTGTTGCAGGATCTTGAGGATAAGAATAATAGGACTGATGGTTGAAAAAAAAAAACAATTTACTTAGTGTTTGAAAGGACAGTCATGGAGATGATGCATCTCAAAATGTTTTTGCAAATAACTATATCATATTAGTTTTGCAGACATTAACTGCTCATGCAGTGAAATGGATCTGGTACTTAAAGATTTCTATAACAAGGTAATGTAGATGTACAAATGTACAAAATGTCCTGCTCTGTGACAAGAAATGCAGTTCCAGTGCCATTTCTGTTTGCAGTTCTAGTACAGCAGAGCAGTCCAACAGGGACAATACCACATGACTGAGCCATAGAGACCATGCTTACTTTCATTTTATGACACCTATGTTATTGAGTTCAAGGTCACTGTGAAACCAGAACCTGGCAAGGTACTCAACAGCTGTGTAAGGCAGAGAAACATATCCTGGAATGAGTCACAGAGGTACAAACACGTAATCATTTACATACACATCTGGAAACATTAGAAGCTTCTCTGTTTCACTCAGTGGTATATATTTGGGATGTTGAGGAAAATGGACTATCCAGTGAAAATCCACACAGAAAGGGAGTATTTGCAAAATGCAGAAATAGACAGACAAGCCAGCCAGATACCAGAAAGAAGTTAAAAAAGCAAAATTTTAAGCAAAAAAAAAGGTACCATTTGACATTATGTAGTGTGGTACAATATGAGAACATGAACAAAACGCACATAGACAAAATAAATATTTCTTGCACTAAAACTGGGACAGAAAGCTGAGGACACTACAAAACAGAATAGCATAACTGTATATTCTGGATAATAGAGATGTTTTCTAACTTATGTGACTATGTCCCTAGATGACAGGTACAACAGGACTCAGACTCCATGAAATAGTCACAAACAGCTTGAATCCTTCTGTCCACTACCTGCTCTAGCACATCCTCTACCAAGTTCCATGTTCCTTTTCAGTGAAGCTTGCCATGCTGTCACATGCCGGGGAGCCTACACAACCAAGCCACCACTCTGGCCCTGCGTGGATATCCCTGGACGGGCAACAGGTTAGTGCTCCCTAACCTGTAATGTGCATGCCTGAGCCTCTCATGGGGGATTTGAATCTTTAGAAAAAGGAAAATAAACAGGAGACAAACGAAACAATAAAGGAGAAAGAAATGCATAATCAAAATAATAAAAAGCAGAGAAAAGGGGGGGGTGAGAAGAGACAAAAGAGAAAATACCCAATAAATCTACACATCATGTTACACTCCATTCCATTTCTTATAACAATTTTACATAAGAATTAAATGTTTATTGAAGCAAAACTTGCATACAGGAAGAAGCTATGCATACAGTGGGAGTACTCATATGGGAAGTGCTTGTGTACTTGCGAAGAATGATATGAGTAGGGCTTATGCATACTTCAGATGAATTCATATGGGAAGTGCTTATGAGTACTTGGAAGGGGAAGCTGCTCCTCTATAGTTCTGTACGTTTCTTTATCTGATATTCAGTATAGTACTTAAAACACCTGATGTAGTTATTAAAAATAATCAGTTAAACACAAAATAGTGCTGTTTATGTCACCATATCTGTAACATTTGCTAGATGTATAATGGTTTCATTGCAGTTCTTTCATCTACAAACCTGAAAAAAAATATTTCCTTACTATCACTAAAGAAAACAATTTTATATAGAGTATAACAGTTGTTATACACTGACAGATTTCTCACTCTTTGTTGACATTAATGTAATGATTTCACTTCATTTGTTCAAGTTAAGAGGTATAAACTTTTTATACCCATTTCAAAATGGTTTAAGATAGAACAATGCACTTTTGTAATGATTTTACATAGATAGATGGATATTGACATATCTATTTAAGATAGATAGATTTAGTAATAAAATTCTTTAACAAATAGTATTATATGGGACTCCACTCAAACTTACCAGCATATTTAATCAGCGGGGCTACTTTTCTTTCCTGCTGAATCTTATTGCACTTTATTTCTTCCTCAGCTTAATTGTTTTATTTTATTTATTTATTTTTGTTAACCGGGTAATGTCCAACTGGGCACGGGACCCATTTTCAGTGGAGACCCAAGGAGAAATGCTCCTGAACATACAGTACAGAAAAAGTTAACAATAATGACAAAAAATGTTAAAAAACTAATAATGTTTGTAATGTACAAACAGCATAGTAAATGTAAACTAGTAACAATATTAACAAAAGGTTAGTCAAGTTTGAGATGTTTAACAGTTTAAAATAATAGTAAAAAAAATGTTGATACAATTATCAAGGCCAAAATAACTTTAAAAACCCTAGATCTTGGTATGTTCCCATTGAAAACTGGCCAGTTCCTAGTGAAGAAAGTTGCTGATGCCTTATCGGATACTGCAGTTGTAGTGTTTAGTACTGTGAACAATTTATTTGACCTCAGTAGAGCCACAGTCCAGATGATGGATAGCACTTACTTTTATAAGGGTGTCATCTGTTGCCAGTTATACAGTACACATAGGTTGGTCAAGTACAATGGTTATAGCAAGCCTGTGCCTCTGATATTTTGCCTCATGTCAAAGAAATCATTGAAATGTTACACTATTATGTGGTACTGTATTTTTCATCTTTTGTCAGTACAAGGGTTTGAGAGCCATGTCAGATTCATATTATGTGATTTTGAGGTTGCTGCCATAAAGAGTGTGAGACTAAATGTGAACGGGGCAGTGTCAAAGGGGGTGCTTTTTCCAATTTGGACAGAATGTGTGGAGAAAAGTTCAAGGTCTGGCTCTATCTGCTTTGTACAATAGTTCCTTAAATTTCTATCTAACTGTAAAAAGCCTTGTTGTCCTTGTTTTTCTGCTGGAAGACGAAGTCTTGCCTGCATTTTATCTGCTACAGGTCTCTTTCCCTGTGGAGGGGAAAGCACTGATTAAGTACTTTAGTGACTGGGACCTGTTGGGTAAGGTGAAGAGAGTCAGCACCAGAACTGCAGCATTCTCCAGATTTCCACATCTTTTCACATTGTCATTCTGGGATGTATCTGAGTTGAATGCCCAGTTCCTACCATGTACACAAAATTCAGTAGAAGCATGGCACAGGCACTTGAAGTCTTTGATAGGTACTAAGGTGAACAGCTTATCTGTTTTAATCTCAGTTCTAGTTAGGGAACAGCATAGAACAGAGGAGCTACTGCTTTATATGTCTACGGGCTGCATCCCATAACCTAAGAAAAGGAAGTTATGGCATTGACATTGTCAATTTGACAGTATATTATGGAACAAGTCTGCGTATGGTCCTGTGGAGTTCCTGCGGGCTATCATTCTATATTTTTGCAGGGGGGAAAGCCCCCCTGAAGCCCCACACATCCCCTGCTAAATAAATATGTCAACTATGAGATCACACTATGGTGAGAAAAATGTTAAATATCCCATTCCGCGCTGTACGGTGATCTCTATTCAAAACATTCAAAGTTTCAAAACTTCGATCTTATGGTCTTGGCCATTTGAAGTTCAAAGTTTTGAAACTTTGAGTTTCTGAAGGGGAGCTATATATATTTACTTCTCTCTCTCGTGATGTGTGTGTGTGTGTGTGTGTGTGTGTGTGTGTGTGTGTGTGTGTGTGTGTGTGTGTATATATATATATATATATATATATATATATATATATATATATATATATATATATATATATATATATATATATATATATAGATAATATATATATATATATATATATATATATATATATATATATATATATATATATACCAGTTAATGTGTTCACTGCTGTACTTGGTTATTTATTTATTTGATTTGCATATGAATAAATCTGTGAATTCTTATAATAGTGTGCCAATATTCCTTGTCATGCAAGACAAAAATAAATGTATGTAATGTGGGTGGAATGTTGTTTTCAAAATACTAGGGTATGATTGTAACACTGTTTGATATCCAGGTCATGTGCAGCACCCTCCATGTTGTTTATTTAGCTCACTGTATTTGTTGTAAAAAATTTACATTGGTAAAACAGATAGAACATTAAAGGACAGGATTAGAGAGCATTACTATCATATAGGCAAGAATGATACAGTGAGTGCTCTTTCCAAGCATGTCACTGAAACTGATATATCGCACTATTTTAAATTTATAGTAATTGGACGAGTTATAGAGAGCAATAGAAAGGGTGACATTAGGAATCAGACAGAACAGTTAGAGGTGAAGTGGATAGTAAGAATGAGAGGGGATTCTGGGCATGGCTTGAATGACAGGGTACCATTGAGACCTAAACTTAAGGCTAGGGCCTTAAGGAGAAAATGAATTGGTTAAAGCCAGTATCACTACAGTATTTTTTATATATTATGATGTAAATGCATTTGTTCATAGCAATTTATGAAGTGACAGCTATTCCATAATATTTAGATATTTGCCTTGAAATTCAGTATATATTCTTAATGAAATTAATTATATTTTGTAAGTGCTTTTTAGCAATGTATTAATGTAATGTGGTTTACCTTTAAATGTGTTTTGCATGTGAACTTGTTTTAAAATATTTAAGGAGGTGTTATGAAAAGGTGTGTTATATCTGATGAAGTAGTGACACTACAAAAGCGCTTATGTCTTGGTTTTATTTGTACACTAAAGACAGATTTATCCACTAGTCCTGCTGTTGTCACTGGGTCCATTTGCTGTTGTTTGTTTTATACATTTTCTTGGAAGGACTCAGGTACCTATTCTGGCTGGTGATTGTTTCATTTTGCTTTTTACAAGGTTTTTGTTACACCATCCAGATTGAGGTGATGGCTGAAGGCATCAATGACATTGTTGAATTGGACTATGCTCCCAAAGATGGTGAGATTGAAATGGAACGTAAGACTGTAAGATTTTTTTTACTATGCTTGAAGGACAGTCTAATCCTTTATTTTGTATTAATGACTCTGACTTTGATACTACTAATGTCCCTGTGGACATTGTTGCTTTAAAGACTAAAGTACGACCATTAGAACGCAGCCTGTTCAAATTAAGGAAACTGCAGTATCAAAATTTCCATTTAGAAGTTTGTTTAAAAGAAAAAATAGTTCCCCGAGGACTTAAATTATTACTAATGCCCACACAGGGGAATACAGCATCCCAGCTCCTAACAGAGTGTCAAATGGCCAACTTAGACTGTAGCTGTAAATATATGCAGTTACTTATAAAACATTTGGAAAAAGAAATAAATGAGCTTTCTGGCCAAATAAAAGACTTGTACAATATGCTGATTAATGAATTTGACAGTGACTTGGTAGATAAGTATGTCACTGAGGTGATGGACTCTGTTTTTGTGTATGAACGAATGCTATGTCATATCAAACTTAAAAAATTAAAGAGAGACAGAGTAGACTTTGCGAACGGCAATGTCTTTATGTGGCCCAGAACTGTGCAATTGGGCTCAAATACTGACTCTTTACCTCAGAATCAACTTGTACAAGTCAATAGCTGTGTTACTCCTTCTGTGAATGATGTTCCTAGCCAACGTAATGAGGTGTCATTGCAGACAGCCAATCCCAGTTCAGTTGTGACGTCGGCAGTACCTACAGGAACAAGGAAAAAAAACTTCCAAGTTACAGCGTTAGTACATCAACCTGGGGAATCCAGGAGTGAGGCGAAAACTGCAACAGACCCTGTGCCAATGTCAATGAGTTCTGTTCAAACTACAGGTCCTTTTATACAAGGACAGTGGAAGTTCCCTCTGCCCATCAAGATGCAAATGAAAGACATGGACAGATCTCACTCTCGGGTGTGAACGCAAGTGCAAAGGAAGTTGGAGGACAAGGCGACAGGCACACCAACTATAAAGAGATTTTTGAATCGAACACAAACAGACTAATATTGAACTTATCTAGCCAGGTTTTAACGGATAATGAAAGTAGAGTATTGTCGAAAGGTTTATCATTTATTCCTACACAAAAGCAGGATTTTGCAGAGGTAATACTTGACCTTAAATTGTTCATCAGGAATGTCCTTCTCAAACTATGTTTTAAAAATAATGAGAATGTTACTGGGAGAAGAATGTTTAGTAAACCCAGTACGTTTATACTCAACTCCCACCCTTTAGTTACAGCTTTTGAGAAATTATGTCTTGATGATTTTTATAAATTGTACAGCTCTAATAGAAATATGCCTTCTAGTAGGTTTAATTTAACTAAGGATGAGTTTCAAGCCTTAAATAATTTACAAAGGAATTGCCAAATAATGATTAGACCTGCTGACAAGGGTGGGCCTATTATAAATTTTGATACGAATAATTATAATGAAGCAATGGAGTTGCTGTTGGTGGATGAACGTTTTTATACAAGAGTTGATTTTCAGCAGGTGGATTCTATGATTAAAAGAGTTGATCGTACTTTATTAATATTATTTAATGAATGTATCATTGATAGAGATTTGTACAATTATTTGATAGTGAAGGATGCATTAATACCTGTCATTCAATTCCTCCCCAAGATACATAAGGATCCTGTGAATCCCCCTCATCGACCAATAGTAGCAGGAAGAAATTGTTGCACGGAGCCAGCCTCTATCTCTGTCGATAGGCAATTAAGAATAGTGCTGAATACATGCCCACATATTTTGAGGAACATACAACATTTTTTAAATGATTTATATCTATTTCTTAGTACATATGAGAAAACTAATGTTTTGTATTTAGTAACATTGGATGTCACTTCACTATTTACGGTCATCCCCAATGATCATGGCCTATTGAGTATCAACCAATTTTTGGAGCATCATGTACACTTTGATAGTAAGATTAGATTAATTTGCTTATTGATGGAATGCATTTTGAGTAATATTGTGTTCTTGTTTGGTGAACATTATTACTGGCAGTGACATTGCGTGGCTATGGGCACTTTGCGTCCCAATAGCTACACCAATGTCGTGATGAGAATTTGGGAACAAAGTTTTCTATGTGATGGGCCCTTTAAAGCCCAGGTTGTTTTTTTCCTTAGATTTGTGGATGATCTTTTCCTTATTTGGGATGGTCAGTGTCTTCTTTATAAGACTTTGTTAAGTATATTAATGAGACTACCACTTACTTAAGGTTTTCACACAATATTTCTGATACTTTGGTTGATTTTTTTAGATGTAAGGGTGATTTGTGGCACTAATGGTCACATTCACACTGAGTTATATAGGAAACCTTACCACTGAAACCATCTCCTATACAAAGAAAGTATGTATCCACCTCATGTTTTCAGAAGTATTATTAGAAGTCAACCCTATAGGGCATCTAGACTGAGTGTCAGAGAGTCTGACTGCAATATGCAGACAGACTTACTGAAAGATGCATTATCTATGAGAGGATATAAACAGGATGAGATCTCTGAGAATATTGATAAGGTAGTTAGGTTGAGGGATACTAGAGCCAGACCATATTTTGGAGAGAAATATGATAAGAAATCTGAGAATGAGGTTGATAAAAATAACAAGTTGAGAATGTTTTTCTTACTCTAGTGACATAAAATGTTATAAGGAGTTTATAGAGAAACATTGAGCTGTGTTAACAACAGATAATGAAATTGCAGATGTAGTGGATGCTAGACCTTCATTTGTATACAAGAACATTTGTTCCTTTAAAAGACAGGTGTGTTACCCTAAACAAGAACAGCGCATTGTATATGGTGGGTGTACTGAAGCATGTGGGCATTGTCAGGCTTGTAAGTATATTGAAAGCAGTGGAATTTTTTATCACCCTGATCAAAATAAAGTATATAAGTTTGACATCCAGGCCAAGTGGAGCACACTCCATGTTGTTTATTTAGCTCAATGTATGATTTGTAAAAAAATTTACATTGGTAAAACAGATAGAGCATTAAAGGACAGGATTAGAGAGCATTACTATCATATAGGCAAGAATGATACAGTGAGTGCTCTTTCCAAGCATGTCACTGAAACTGATATATCGCACTATTTTAAATGTATAGTAATTGGACGAGTTATAGAGAGCAATAGAAAGGGTGACATTAGGAATGAGACAGAACAGTTAGAGGTGAAGTGGATAGTAAGAATGAGAGGGGATTCTGAGCATGGCTTGAATGACAGGGTACCATTGAGACCTAAACTTAAGGCTAGGGCCTTAAGGAAAAAATGAATTGGTTAAAGACAGTATCACTACAGTATTTTTCATATATTATGATGTAAATGCATTTGTTCATAGCAATTTATGAAGTGACAGCTATTCCATAATATTTAGATATTTACCTTGAAATTAATTATACATTCTTAATGAAATTAATTATATTTTGTAAGGGGTTTTTAGCAATGTAATAATTTAATGTGTTTTTACCTTTAAACTTGTTTTGCATGTGACCTTGTTTTAAAGTATTTAAGGAGGGGTTATGAAAAGGTGTGTTACATCTGATGAAGTAGTGACACTAGAAAAGCGCTTATGTCTTTCATTTCTGCATTAAAGTCGGATTTATCTACTAATCCTGCTGTCATCACTGGGTCCATTTGCTGTTTGTTTGTATTATACATTTTCTTGGAAGGACTCAGGTACCTATTCTGGCTGGTGATTGTTTCGTTTTGGATTTTACAAGGTTTTTGTTACACCAACTGGATTGAGGTGAAGGCTGAAGGCATCAATGATATTGTTGAATTGGACTATACTCCCAAAGATTGTGAGATTGAAATGGAATGTAAGACTGTAAGAGTTTTTACTATGCTTGAGGGACAGTCTAATCCTTTATTTTGTATTAATGACTCTGACTTTGATACTTCTAATGTCCCTGTGGACATTGCTGCTTTAAAGACTAAAGTACGACTATTAGAAAGCAGCCTGCTCAAATTAAGGAGACTGTAGTATCAAAATTTCCATTTAGAAGCTTGTTTAACAGAAAAAATAGTTCTACGAGGACTTCGAGTATTGCTAATGCCCACACAGGGGAATACAGCACCCCAGCTCCTAACAGAGTGGCAATTGGTCAACTTAGACTGTAGCTGTAAATATATGCAGTTACTTATAAAACATTCGGAAAAAGAAATAAATGAGCTTTTTGGCCAAATAAAAGGCTTGTACAATATGTGGATTAATGAATTTGACAGAGACTTGGTAGATAAGTATGTCTCTGAGGTGATGGACTCTATTTTGGAATATGAACGAAGGCTATGTCGTATCAAACTTAAAAAATTAAACAGAGACAGAATAGACTTTGTGAATGGCAATGTCTTTATGTGGCCCAGAACTGTGCAATTGGGTTCAAATACTGATTCTTTACCTCAGAATCAATCTGTACAAGTCAATAGCTGTATTACTCTTTCCGTGAATGATGTTCCTGGTCCACGTAATGAGGCGTCGTTGCAGGCAGCCAATCCCGGTTCAGTTGTGACGTCGGCTGTACCTACAGGAACAAGGAAGTAAACCTTCCAAGTTACAGTGTTAGTACATCAACCTGGGGAATCCAGGAGTGAGGCAAAACTGCAACAGACCCTGTGCCAGTGTCAATGAGTTCTATTCAAACTACAGGTCCTTTTTTACAAGGACAGTGGAAGTTCCCTCCGCCCATCAAGATGCAAATGAGAGACATGGACAGATCTCGCTCTCGGGTGAGAACGCGAGTGCAAAGGAAGCTGGAGGACAAGGTGACAGGCACACCAACTAGAAAGAGATTCTTGAATCGAACACAAACCAACTAATATGGAACTTATCTAGCCAGGTTTTAATGGATGCTGAAAGAAGAGTATTGTCGAAAGGTTTATCATTCATTCCTACGCAAAAGCAGGATTTTGCAGAGGCAATACTTGACTTTAAATTGCTCATCAAGAATGTCCTTCTCAAACTATGTTTTAAAAATAATGAGAATGACACTGGGAGAAGAATGTTTAGTAAATCCAGTACGTTTATACTCAACTCCCACCCTTTAGTCACAGCTTTTGAGAAATTACGTCTTGATGATTTTTATAAAATGTATAGCTCTGGTAGGAATATGCCTTCTAGTAGGTTTAATTTAACTAAGGATGAGTTTCAAGCCTTAAATAATTTACAAAGGAATTGCCTAATAAATATTATACCTGCTAACAAGGGTGGGCCTATTGTAATTTTTGATACAAATAATTATAATGAAGCAATGGAGTTAATTTTGGTGGATGAATGTTTTTATACAATAGTTAATTTTCAGCAGGTGGATTCTATGATTAAAAGAGTTGATCATACTTTATTAATATTACTTATTGAATGTATCATTGATAGAGATTTGTACAATTATTTGATAGTGAAGGATGCATTAATACCTGTCATTCAAGGCCTGCCCAAGATATATAAGGATCCTATAAATCCCCCTTATCGACCAATAGTAGCAGGAAGAAATTGTTGCACGGAGCCATCTTCTATCTATGTAGAAAGGCAATTAAGAATAGTGCTGAATACATGCCCATATAATTTGAGGGACACACAACATTTTTTAAATGATTTATATATTTATTTTTTATTACATATGAGAAAACTAATGTTTTGTATTTCGTAACATTAGATGTCACTTCACTATTTATGGTCATCCCCAATGAGGATGGTCTATTGAGTATCAACCAATTTTTGGAGCATCATGTAGACTTTATAGTAGTAAGATTAGGTTAATTTGCTTATTGATGGAATGCATTTTGAGTAATAATGTGTTCTTATTTAGTGAACATTATTACTGGCAGCGACATGACGTGGCTATGGGCACTTCGTGTGCCAATAGCTATGCCAATGTCGTGATGAGTATTTGGGAACAAAGTTTTGTATGTGATGAGCCCTTTAAACCCAGGTTGTTTTTTACTGTAGATTTGTGGATGATCTCTTCCTTATTTGGGATGGTCCAATGTCTACTTTACAAGACTTTATTAAGTATATTAATGAGACTACCACTGACTTATGGTTTTCACACAATATTTCTGATACTTTGGTTGATTTTTTAGATGTAAGGGTGATTTGTGACACTAATGGTCACATCCACACTGAGTTATATAGGAAACCTTGACACTGCAACCATCTCCTATACAAAGAAGGTATGTATCCACCTCATGTTTTCAGAAGTATTATTAGACGTCAAACCTATAGGGCATCTAGACTGAGTGTCAGAGAGTCTGACTTCAATATGCAGACAGACTTAAAGAACGATGCATTATTTATGAGAGGATATAACAGGATGAGATCTCTGAGAATATTGATAAGGTAGTTAGGTTGAGGGATACCAGAGCCAGACCATATTTTGGAGAGAAATATGACAAGAAATCTGAGAATGAGGTTGATAAAAATAACAAGTTGAGAATATGTTTTTCTTACTCAAGTGACATAAAATGTTATCAGGAGGTTATAGAGAAACATTGGGCTGTGTTAACAACAAATAATGAAATTGCAGATGTAGTGGATGCTAGACATTCATTTGTATACAAGAACATGTATTCCCTTAAAAGACGGGTGTGTTACCCTAAACAAGAACAGCGCATTGTACATGGTGGGTGTACAGAAGCATGTGGGCATTGTCAGGCCTGTAAGTATATTGATAGCAGTGGAATTTTTTTATCACCCTGATCAAAATAAAGTATATGTTTGATAGCCAGGCCAAGTGCAGCACCCGCAATGCTGTTTATTTAGCTCAATGTATGATTTGTAAAAAATGTTACCTTGGTAAAACAGATAGAGCATTAAAGGACAGGATTAGAGAGCATTACTTTCATATAGGCAAGAATGATACAGTGAGTGCTCTTTCCAAGCATGCCACTGAAACTGATATATCGCACTATTTTAAATTTATAGTAACTGGACGAGTTATAGAGAGCAATAGAAAGGGTGACATTAGGAATCAGACAGAACAGTTAGAGGTGAAGTGGATAGTAAGAATGAGAAAGGATTCTGGGCATGGCTTGAATGATAGGGTACCATTGAGACTTAAACTTAAGGCTAGGGCCTTAAGGAAAAAATGAATTAGTTAAAGACAGTATCACTACAGTATTTTTTATATATTATGATGTAAATGCATTTGTTCATAGCAATTTATGAAGTGACAGCTATTCCACAATATTTAGATATTTACCTTGAAATTAATTATATAATCTTTATGAAATTAATTATATTTTGTAAGTGGTTTTTAGCAATGTAATAATTTAATGTGTTTTACCTTTAAACGTGTTTTGCATGTGACCTTATTTTAAAGTATTTAAGGAGGGGTTATGAAAAGGTGTGTTACATCTGATAAAGTAGTGACACTACAAAAGCGCTTATGTCTTGGTTTCATTTGTGCAATGAAGACAGATTTATCTACTAATCCTGCTGTCGTCACTGGGTCCATTTGCTGTTTGTTTGTATTATACATTTTCTTGGAAGGACTCAGGTACATATTCTGGCTGGTGATTGTTTTGTTTTGCATTTTACAAGGTTTTTGTTACACCAACCAGATTGAGGTGAAGGCTGAAGGTATCAATGATATTGTTGAATAGGACTATACTCCCAAAGATTGTGAGATTGAAATGGAACGTAAGACTGTAAGATTTTTTTACTATGCTTGAGGGACAGTCTAATCCTTTATTTTGTATTAATGACTCTGACTTTGATACTACTAATGTCCCTGTGGACATTGCTGCTTTAAAGACTAAAGTACGACTATTAGAAAGCAGCCTGCTCAGATTAAGGAGACTGCAGTATCAAAATTTCCATTTAGAAGCTTGTTTAAAAGAAAAAATAGTTCAACGAGGACTTCGGGTATTGCTAATGCCCACACCGGGGAATACAGCACTCCAGCTCCTAACAGAGTGGCAATTGGTTAACTTAGACTGTAGCTGTAAATATATGCAGTTACTTATAAAACATTCGGAAAAAGAAATAAATGAGCTTTTTGGCCAAATAAAAGGCTTGTACAATATGTTGATTAATGAATTTTTGCAGCGACTTGGTAGATAAGTATATCTCTAAGGTGATGGACTCTGTTTTTGCATATGAATGATGGCTATGTCGTGTCAAACTTAAAAAATTAAACAGAGACAGAATAGACTTTGCGAATGGCAATGTCTTTATGTGGCCCAGAACTGTGCAATTGGGCTCAAATACTGATTCTTTACCTCAGAATCAATCTGTACAAGTCAATAGCTGTATTACTCCTTCCGTGAATTATGTTCCTGGTCCACGTAATGAGGCGTCGTTGCAGGCAGCCAATCCCGGTTCAATTGTGACATCGGCTGAACCTACAGGAACAAAGAAGAAAACCTTCCAAGTTACAGCGTTAGTACATCAACCTGGGGAATCCAGGAGTGAGGCGAAAACTGCAACAGACCCTGTGCCAGTGTCAATCAGTTTTGTTCAAACTACAGGTCCTTTTTTACAAGGACAGTGGAAGTTCCCTCTGCCCATCAAGATGCAAATCAGAGACATGGACAGATCTCACTCTCGAGTGAGAACGCGAGTGCAAAGGAAGCTGGAGGACAAGACGACAGGCCCACCAACTATAAAGAGATTCTTAAATCGAACACAAACAAACTAATATGGAACTTATCTAGCCAGGTTTTAAAGGTTTATCATTCATTCCTACGCAAAAGCAGGATTTTGCAGAGGCAATACTTGACTTTAAATTGCTCATCAAGAATGTCCTTCTCAAACTATGTTTTAAAAATAATGAGAATGACACTGGGAGAAGAATTTTAGTAAACCCAGTACGTTCATACCCAACTCCCACCCTTTAGTCACAGCTTTTGAGAAATTACGTCTTGATGATTTTTATAAAATGTACAACTCTGATAGGAATATGCCTTCTAGTAGGTTTAATTTAACTAAGGATGAGTTTCAAGCCTTAAATAATTTACAAAGGAATTGCCAAATAAATATTAGACCTGCTAACAAGGGTGGGCCTATTGCAATTCTTGATAGAAATAATTATAATGAAGCAATGGAGTTAATGTTGGTGGATAAACGTTTTTATACAAGAGTTAATTTTCAGCAGGTGGATTCTATGATTAAAAGAGTTGATCGTACTTTATTAATATTATTTAATGAATGTATCATTGATAGAGATTTGTACAATTATTTGATAGTGAAGGATGCATTAATACCTGTCATTCAAGGCCTGCCCAAGATACATAAGGATCCTATGAATCCCCCTTATCGACCAATAGTAGCAGAAAGAAATTGTTGCACGGAGCCATCCTCTATCTATGTAGAAAGGCAATTAAGAATAGTGCTAAATACATGCCCATATATTTTGAGGGACACACAACATTTTTTAAATGATTTATATCTATTTTTATTACATATGAGAAAACTAATGTTTTGTATTTCGTAACATTAGATATCGCTTCACTATTTATGGTCATCCCCAATGAGGATGGCCTATTGAGTATCAACCAATTTTTGGAGCATCGTGTAGACTTTATAGTAGTAAGATTAGGTTAATTTGCTTATTGATGGAATGCATTTTGAGTAATAATGTGTTCTTATTTAGTGAACATTATTACTGGCAGCGACATGACGTGGCTATGGGCACTTCGTGTGCCAATAGCTACGCCAATGTCGTGATGAGTATTTGGGAACAAAGTTTTGTATGTGATGAGCCCTTTAAACCCAGGTTGTTTTTTACTGTAGATTTGTGGACGATCTCTTCCTTATTTGGGATGGTCCAATGTCTACTTTACAAGACTTTATTAAGTATATTAATGAGACTACCACTGACTTATGGTTTTCACACAATATTTCTGATACTTTGGTTGATTTTTTAGATGTAAGGGTGATTTGTGACACTAATGGTCACATCCACACTGAGTTATATAGGAAACCTTGACACTGCAACCATCTCCTATACAAAGAAGGTATGTATCCACCTCATGTTTTCAGAAGTATTATTAGACGTCAAACCTATAGGGCATCTAGACTGAGTGTCAGAGTCTGACTTCAATATGCAGACAGACTTAAAGAACGATGCATTATTTATGAGAGGATATAACAGGATGAGATCTCTGAGAATATTGATAATGTAGTTAGGTTGAGGGATACCAGAGCCAGACCATATTTTGGAGAGAAATATGACAAGAAATCTGAGAATGAGGTTGATAAAAATAACAAGTTGAGAATATGTTTTTCTTACTCAAGTGACATAAAATGTTATCAGGAGGTTATAGAGAAACATTGGGCTGTGTTAACAACAAATAATGAAATTGCAGATGTAGTGGATGCTAGACATTCATTTGTATACAAGAACATGTATTCCCTTAAAAGACGGGTGTGTTACCCTAAACAAGAACAGCGCATTGTACATGGTGGGTGTACAGAAGCATGTGGGCATTGTCAGGCCTGTAAGTATATTGATAGCAGTGGAATTTTTTTATCACCCTGATCAAAATAAAGTATATGTTTGATAGCCAGGCCAAGTGCAGCACCCGCAATGCTGTTTATTTAGCTCAATGTATGATTTGTAAAAAATGTTACCTTGGTAAAACAGATAGAGCATTAAAGGACAGGATTAGAGAGCATTACTTTCATATAGGCAAGAATGATACAGTGAGTGCTCTTTCCAAGCATGCCACTGAAACTGATATATCGCACTATTTTAAATTTATAGTAATTGGACGAGTTATAGAGAGCAATAGAAAGGGTGACATTAGGAATCAGACAGAACAGTTAGAGGTGAAGTGGGTAGTAAGAATGAGAAAGGATTCTGGGCATGGCTTGAATGATAGGGTACCATTGAGACTTAAACTTAAGGCTAGGGCCTTAAGGAAAAAATGAATTAGTTAAAGACAGTATCACTACAGTATTTTTTATATATTATGATGTAAATGCATTTGTTCATAGCAATTTATGAAGTGACAGCTATTCCATAATATTTAGATATTTACCTTGAAATTAATTATATAATCTTTATGAAATTAATTATATTTTGTAAGTGGTTTTTAGCAATGTAATAATTTAATGTGTTTTACCTTTAAACGTGTTTTGCATGTGACCTTATTTTAAAGTATTTAAGGAGGGGTTATGAAAAGGTGTGTTACATCTGATAAAGTAGTGACACTACAAAAGCGCTTATGTCTTGGTTTCATTTGTGCAATGAAGACAGATTTATCTACTAATCCTGCTGTCGTCACTGGGTCCATTTGCTGTTTGTTTGTATTATACATTTTCTTGGAAGGACTCAGGTACATATTCTGGCTGGTGATTGTTTTGTTTTGCATTTTACAAGGTTTTTGTTACACCAACCAGATTGAGGTGAAGGCTGAAGGTATCAATGATATTTTTGAATAGGACTATACTCCCAAAGATTGTGAGATTGAAATGGAACGTAAGACTGTAAGATTTTTTTACTATGCTTGAGGGACAGTCTAATCCTTTATTTTGTATTAATGACTCTGACTTTGATACTACTAATGTCCCTGTGGACATTGCTGCTTTAAAGACTAAAGTACGACTATTAGAAAACAGCCTGCTCAGATTAAGGAGACTGCAGTATCAAAATTTCCATTTAGAAGCTTGTTTAAAAGAAAAAAATAGTTCTACGAGGACTTCGGGTATTGCTAATGCCCACACCGGGGAATACAGCACTCCAGCTCCTAACAGAGTGGCAATTGGTTAACTTAGACTGTAGCTGTAAATATATGCAGTTACTTATAAAACATTTGGAAAAAGAAATAAATGAGCTTTTTGGCCAAATAAAAGGCTTGTACAATATGTTGATTAATGAATTTTTGCAGCGACTTGGTAGATAAGTATATCTCTAAGGTGATGGACTCTGTTTTTGCATATGAATGACGGCTATGTCGTGTCAAACTTAAAAAATTAAACAGAGACAGAATAGACTTTGCGAATGGCAATGTCTTTATGTGGCCCAGAACTGTGCAATTGGGCTCAAATACTGATTCTTTACCTCAGAATCAATCTGTACAAGTCAATAGCTGTATTACTCCTTCCGTGAATTATGTTCCTGGTCCACGTAATGAGGCGTCGTTGCAGGCAGCCAATCCCGGTTCAATTGTGACATCGGCTGAACCTACAGGAACAAAGAAGAAAACCTTCCAAGTTACAGCGTTAGTACATCAACCTGGGGAATCCAGGAGTGAGGCGAAAACTGCAACAGACCCTGTGCCAGTGTCAATCAGTTTTGTTCAAACTACAGGTCCTTTTTTACAAGGACAGTGGAAGTTCCCTCTGCCCATCAAGATGCAAATCAGAGACATGGACAGATCTCACTCTTGGGTGAGAACGCGAGTGCAAAGGAAGCTGGAGGACAAGACGACAGGCACACCAACTATAAAGAGATTCTTAAATCGAACACAAACAAACTAATATGGAACTTATCTAGCCAGGTTTTAAAGGTTTATCATTCATTCCTACGCAAAAGCAGGATTTTGCAGAGGCAATACTTGACTTTAAATTGCTCATCAAGAATGTCCTTCTCAAACTATGTTTTAAAAATAATGAGAATGACACTGGGAGAAGAATTTTAGTAAACCCAGTACATTCATACCCAACTTCCACCCTTTAGTCACAGCTTTTGAGAAATTACGTCTTGATGATTTTTATAAAATGTACAACTCTGATAGGAATATGCCTTCTAGTAGGTTTAATTTAACTAAGGATGAGTTTCAAGCCTTAAATAATTTACAAAGGAATTGCCAAATAAATATTAGACCTGCTAACAAGGGTGGGCCTATTGCAATTCTTGATAGAAATAATTATAATGAAGCAATGGAGTTAATGTTGGTGGATAAACGTTTTTATACAAGAGTTAATTTTCAGCAGGTGGATTCTATGATTAAAAGAGTTGATCTTACTTTATTAATATTATTTAATGAATGTATCATTGATAGAGATTTGTACAATTATTTGATAGTGAAGGATGCATTAATACCTGTCATTCAAGGCCTGCCCAAGATACATAAGGATCCTATGAATCCCCCTTATCGACCAATAGTAGCAGAAAGAAATTGTTGCACGGAGCCATCCTCTATCTATGTAGAAAGGCAATTAAGAATAGTGCTAAATACATGCCCATATATTTTGAGGGACACACAACATTTTTTAAATCATTTATATCTATTTTTTATTACATATGAGAAAACTAATGTTTTGTATTTCGTAACATTAGATATCGCTTCACTATTTATGGTCATCCCCAATGAGGATGGCCTATTGAGTATCAACCAATTTTTGGAGCATCGTGTAGACTTCATAGTAATAAGATTAGGTTAATTTGCTTATTGATGGAATGCATTTTGAGTAATAATGTGTTCTTATTTAGTGAACATTATTACTGGCAGCGACATGACGTGGCTATGGGCATTTCGTGTGCCAAAAGCTACGCCAATGTCGTGATGAGTATTTGGGAACAAAGTTTTGTATGTGATGGGCACTTTAAATCCAGGTTGTTTTTTACCGTAAATTTGTGGACGATCTCTTCCTTATTTGGGATGGTCCAATGTCTGCTTTACAAGACTTTATTAAGTATATTAATGAGACTACCACTTACTTAAGGTTTTCACACAATATTTCTGATACTTTGGTTGATTTTTTAGATATAAGGGTGATTTGTGACACTAATGGTCACATCCACATTGAGTTATATAGGAAACCTTGACACTGCAACCATCTCCTATACAAAGAAGGTATGCATCCACCTCATGTTTTTAGAAGTGTTATTAGAAGTCAAACCTATAAGGCATCTAGACTGAGTGTCAGAGTCGGACTTTAATATGCAGACAGACTTACTGAAAGATGTATTATTTATGAGAGGATATAAACAGGATGAGATCTCTGAGAATATTGATAAGGTAGTTAGGTTGAGGGATACTAGAGCCAGACCATATTTTGGAGAGAAATATGACAAGAAATCTGAGAATGAGGTTGATAAAAATAACAAGTTGAGAATATGTTTTTCTTACTCAAGTGACATAAAATGTTATAAGGAGGTTATAGAGAAACATTGGGCTGTGTTAACAACAGATAATGAAACTGCAGATTTAGTGGATGCTAGACCTTCATTTGTATACAAGAACATGTGTTCCCTTTAAAGACAGGTGTGTTACCCTAAACAAGAACAGCTCATTGTACATGGTGGGTGTAATGAAGCATGTGGACACTGACAGGCTTGTAAGTATATAGATAGAAGTGGAATTTTTTATCACCCTGATCAAAATAAAGTATATAAGTTTGATATCCAGGCCACGTGCAGCCCCCTCCATGTTGTTTATTTAGCTCACTGTATGATTTGTAAAACATGTTACATTGTTAAAACAGATAGAGCATCAAAGGACAGGATTAGAGAGCATTACTATCATATAGGCAAGAATGATACAGTGAGTGCTCTTTCCAAGCATGTCACTGAAACTGATATATCGCACTATTTTAAATTTATAGTAATTGGACGAGTTATAGAGAGCAATAGAAAGGGTGACATTAGGAATCAGACAGAACAGTTAGAGGTGAAGTGGATAGTAAGAATGAGAGGGGATTCTGGGCATGGCTTGAATGACAGGGTACCATTGAGACCTAAACTTAAGGCTAGGGCCTTAAGGAGAAAATGAATTGGTTAAAGACAGTATCACTACAGTATTTTTTATATATTATGATGTAAATGCATTTGTTCATAGCAATTTATGAACTGACAGCTATTCCATAATATTTAGATATTTACCTTGAAATTAATTATATATTCTTAATGAAATTAATTATATTTTGTAAGTGGTTTTTAGCAATTTATTTAAAGTATTTTACCTTTAAATTTGTTTTGCATGTGACCTTGTTTTAAAGTATTTAAGGATGGGTTATGAAAAGGAGTGTTACATCTGATGAAGTAGTGATACTACGAAAGCGCTTATGTCTTGGTTTTATTTGTGCATTAAAGACGGATTTATCTACTAGTTCTGCTGTCATCACTGGGTCCATTTGCTGTTTATTTGTTTTATACATTTTCTTGGAAGGACCCAGGTACCTATTCTGGCTGGTGATTGTTTTGTATTCTGATTATGTTTAGTACAGGGCCATTTTGCTGCAGAGTGCTAAGGACTATGGGCTGTTTGCAATACTTTCATGTTAGTCTTGGCATATGTTCATGATTGTCCAAGACTGAAGCATGCCCATACATCTCTGTGCATGTTTGCATATTGCTATGATTCATAGTCATAATGGAAAACAGGCCTCATTTACATAAAACTCATGTAAATGGCCATGAATTTATGCTGAAAAGTTCAATATTGCTATATGAATTCCCCTTTACTCAAGGTAGGTGGTAAATGTCTTAGGATACTGCAGACTTTTTAAAGTAAGAAATATTTAAAACAATATTATAATTTAATAAGAAACACTTAAAATAAGTAGAATTAGTATCTTAAAGTTAAAAAATGTTTCTTTTACGTATTATGCACATATTATGGCAATGGATGATGGATGGGATTTTCTGTCATTTAGAAGTGGGATTTCAGTTCAAATGCAGTGGTAATGACAACTGATCACTGCAAATAATTATTACTTTGGTATCATTTAGTGACTGTGCATACATGGTACAAAATCAGTTATTTAATTTTGAGGTTCTGCAGTGGTAAGGATGTCAACATGCATGTGTCTTTACTGGGAGATTTCTGAGTGACACTGAAGAATAAAAAATGGCAGCATTATGAATACATGACAATAGTAAAGGGCAGGGGAAGGATGCATTTGGTCATAAAAATGATTGCTTTAATGACCCAAATGCACTGCAAGTAATATATTTCAATTTTACTTGCCTAGATTTTGATGTCTGTATATAATTATGTGGTTTGTATTAGCTAACATTTTTCTTTGAGGGTTTCAGGCAAACTTGGCTAGAGTTTTGTAGTTTAAAGAGCTGATTACATCAAAAACATTTCACTGTGTGACTGCGGCACTTGATGAAAGATAGGTGACCAAAACAGAGAAAGGATAACTTCAGCCATGAGGAAAATTACATCCTCATGGTGGCCCTTAGGGCATATGGGAAATTTCTAGTTTGTAAAGGGGGTCTAAACAAGCCAAGAGGATCAAGGTCTGGAATCAAGTACTGCTCAACATTAATGCAATGGCTGGCTGAAATTAAACATTAGCACACTGCAAAAAAGGTTAAATGGTGTGGTAGGACATGCTAGAAGCAAGGCAAGGCAGAATGCAATTTTCTGCACCACTCTGGAGAGCTACAATAATTATTCCATTAACACCAGATGAGGAATATGTTCTATCCATCTGTAGGGATGATTATGACACAGAAGATAGTGGCACACAAATAATTAGAGATGGTGTGAACACTGGATGTTATTACCAGTGTCTACTCCTGCAACATTCTTGTTGTTGGTAGTATAAAAACAGTAACATATATTTTATATATTTATATAGAGAGTTGAATGATGACAAGACATGATCACATTAAACATGACAATCAATTATTAATAGGTGAGCCTTGTACATCAGCACAGAATGACAATGAAGGCAGTGTGCATGGTACGTGTCCCATTCACCCCTTTATAAGCATACATCAGTGTATGCTATCTCATTATTAGTAATGCTATCAAACCATGCTTTACAGTGTCAGCATCAGAAACAAACAGTTACACTATAAATTTGCATGATACCAACAGCAGAATAGGTGTTGGTGATTATGATGATGATAACATAGTTACATTTATGAGGCAGCCTGAGGAAAGTTTCACTCAGCCCCTAAGTTCAATAGTAGGATCTATGACCCCATAACATGTTAATAACTCCACAGGAAGTGTCAAGGCATCATAAAGTTATGCATATGCTGACATTACACTCAGCCTTGTACAGGATAAACAACCATGCACCTCAACACCAGTATCTCCAAATTCACAGGAACACTTTCAGGGTGATGGCCAACATTCAAAGATAACAATTTCCACAAAGACACCTTTACAAAGGGGAGCCAGGTACAGGAATTTGTTAGAACTACCCAAGAAACTGATAAAACATTGGCTACCAACAGGTAATGTGCCATGATATTGTTTGGCTTCAGAGCACTGGCACAGAGAGTCAGCTGTAAGTGATCAAGTCCTCCAGGGTATGAGTGAGGATTTCCAGCACTACTTGCAAGTAGGGATGATACCATCATTGCTAATGCATAGTAAGGTGTCACACCAAGCATTTTTGACTGCCATTATTCATACTTTAGAAAGGACATACCAGAGTCAAGCAGGAGCCATTCTAGCAAGGGGAAAAAGATAGGGTACTATGTGGACACATGGGGGAGATCACATGATAATACCATTGCTTCTCAGGAAAGTAATGTAAGCAGTCACGATGAACCGGCACAACAGATTTCATGCAGCCCACACCAGTACTCATGGCCACTTAGAAGAACCTCCCATTTGAGGGCACGATCATGCAGCACTATCAGATCAGTGTTTGCAGGATCATCTGCATCATGAGGTCATAACACTGGGCCTTATAGTTCTGATAGTAGCCTCAAAATAATTTGCACCATCACCTAGCCATCTTTTAGGAGATGTGTGAGACTCATTTGATCTTGAACTACTGTGAATTATGTCTGACAATTCTGTAACTTTACACTATCACCTGTAAAGACATGGCTGAAGGTTTATCTTGAATGGGAATAAGATAACAACCAAAATATTTCTGAGGGGGAGAAACCAGCTTTGTAAATGTATGTATTTCATCCCTGTAAACCTAATATGTAAAACATCAAGGAAAGGTGGACAAAATCAATGCTATATGCATTACTAGTGTTACAGGTGGCAGTTACATACAACATGAAAGTATTAATGCACAAAAAAATTTCAGGAGAAATATTGTAAGAGAATTACAGATTAAAACGAATATCCTGCCATGTAAATGTACACTGCTGCCACTTCTCCCTCATCACTGCACAAATTATAGCATTTTTATGTCTCTGAAGTCACAAGTTATTGTGCATGACAGAAAAATAATCTGATGTGTAGTACTGACAGAAAACAGAATTTGAGAAGAAATTGCATAAATGTAATATAAAAAGCAGTATAATACATTTTCATTCAATTGTAATACATTAAATAATGAAATATTGAAATGTTGAAGACATTCAGTAGTTCTAATCTTAAGGAAAGCACTACAGCAGAATTTATTAATCAAAGCAGAAATGTGATCATTATTTATATGACACGTTATGACATCATTAAACAGTAGTCAGTGAGCAGTCAGGCATGACTTTAGCTATTCTAAATGAAATAAAAATATTTGAATATAAGACAAAATGTAAGATGAACAGTAACAGCAGTACATGCACCACACATCATAGCCCACAGATATCACTGCATGCATCAATTACATTCTATAGGTCAGATTCATAAAGGTAACTACAAAGTGTACACTATTTGCACACTTAATGTAAACATTCTGAGTGAACAGAGAGCACATGCATTGTGGCAGGGCTTTTCTTGAAATCAGAAAGTGTAAACAAAGTGTACAGTTGGGTGTAACCTTTATGAATCCAGCCTTATTCAAAAAAAACCCACTAACCTGAATGTCATGGTCCATAGTTCTTGGCTACAAGTCACCTCTTTACCTGCACAGCCATGTCCCATTCACGAGCTTGCCACATGGGGTCCCTAAATACTTGTTTCTGGCTGGTTATCATTAGTTGCAGCAGGACTGGATCTGGGAGCTGCAGTGATAGCAGGGGTCACTTCCCCACCAGACCAGAGCAAGATCATGTTATGTAGAATGCAACATGCAGTAATTGGGTCATACTGAAGGGTAGCCCCAGACTCAACCAGGCATCTGAAATGGCTCTTCAGGAGGCTGAAGACCCTCTCAAGGACATTTTAAGATGAGAGAGAATGTCAGATGAACTGTGCATGCATCAGTTACACTCTATGTGTTTTTATAAGAAAGGAAACACTAACCTGAAAGTCATGGTCCATAGTTCTGGACTAGATACCACATTTTTACCTGCCCAGCTATATGATATCTCATGCGCAAGTCTGCTGCATAGGTATCCCTTACTTTTACTGCCTGCAGATCATCATTAGTTGTATTGGGACTGGATTTGAGGGCTGCATTGACAGCAGGGGTCACTTCACTATCAGATTACAGCATGATCATGTTATGCAGAATGCAACATGCAGTAAACATCTTTCATACAGTAATCGGGTCTTACTAAAAGGTAGCCCCAGACTCAACCATGCACCTGAAATTGGTGTTCTGGAGGCTAAAGACCCTGTCAAGGAAGAGTTATATGTCTCTTCTACAGATCCACTTGGATTTCTCATTGGTGTCGTAAGCCATAGTTCCAACAGATATTCAGCAACAGCTAGAAAAACAAAGAGTAAAGAGAAAAAATAGTGTGAGGTGACAAAACAAAACAAAAAAAGTTTAGTATTCAACCAAACATTTTAACAATAATAATTACTTAAATACAGCATAAAAAACAATTATTTTTGCACTTAACAACAAGATAACATGGCTGACCATCATACTATGTAGGAAGAGGCAGTAAAGTGAGCTAGTGTGCCAGTTATGGGAATCATGTGCACTGCCAAGATACTGGGCAGAAACACTGGTGATTACCCCATGCATGACATACTACCTAATAATAAATGGAATGGTAGTGCTTCCTACTGCAGTAATGATCATGCTGTGGACCAGAAAGGGTCCTAATTGCAACACGGTTGCAACATTTTAACTCTAGTAATCCTTTGTTTAGTAAGCTAATGAACATAACTTTAAAAAGTACTGCATCAGCATTTTATAACTGGTGGTTGAAAATAAAATCAGCATGTCCTTACAGTCTAATTGAACTTTTTTCTTCCTCTTCTGAAGACTTACATATGCTTAATTTCTGTTTAGATAACAAAAACTATTAACATGTTACGGCATAGTTAAAGAAATGGTCATTCCATTTTAGTTTGCCAAAGTGATTTAGTACACGGAAATTTTAGTTTCCTGTCACATAAACAAAACAGTTAAAGAGAATATGAAAGCTGCAAAAATGGCCTATGCAAACAAAACACAACAGCTTCAGTTAACAAAATTCTACCAAATTAAAATATCATTTAAATTAAGTGAAAGTAACCATCCTTTAAAATATTAGCTTTTATATTTGCATATATATATATATATATATATATATATATATATATATATATATATTCCTATAACTGCCGTTTAAAATACGCACACATGCACACACACAGATATGTATCTATATCTATCTATATATATATATATATATATATATATATATATATATATATATATATAGAGAGAGAGGTTTACCTTTGAAAGGTTGAAAATCAACCTGCCGGGCAGCCCTTTGTGCGAACCAAAATGCCAAAACTGTCATTTCCAAATGGCACTGAAGTTTGAAAATCAGCAAATTGAAAAGCAGATTCGCTGAGTTTCGAAGTCAGATATCGACAACATATATATATATATATATATATATATATATATATATATATATATATATATCACACACACACACACATACACACACACACACACACTCACACACAAACACATGCACATAAATAGATATACGGATTCTGCAAGCCTTGCACGGCATGCAGGATTAATGCAGGAGATCTAGCAGGCAATATGTCTGCCATGCAATCTAGGAATAGCCTGAAGGGGCGTGCACGAGCGCTCCTGCATTAGTCCTGCACGGACTCAGCCCCTGTATGCCAATTACCCCATTTGCAGGAGAAATCCATGCAAATGAGGTGAATTTATGATCCAGGAAGCTGGAAACTGGCCGTGCAGGACTAGTGTAATCTGCAGAAATGTGCACGGTTAGTAACCGAGTACATTTCTGCAAATTCCAAAACGGAGCCATGACAGCTCCAAATAAAGGGTGCATATCATTCAGGAAGCATGCCAATGGCCAAGTATAAGGTAATTGGCATTGAAAACAGCTTAAAAAATAAAAATATCAACTTTTTTTTTTTAAGCTGATCTCGGCTGTTTAAGCATAGGGCAGTGGGCGCAAACGGGATTGGGGAAAAATAAAAAAAGAAACCTAAAATAAGCATTCTAACTAAAATCACTATTCTGCCATTAAAGTCAATGGCAGGCAGAAGTCAACATGGCCAGTGAGTAGTGGTTGTTAAGGGGGGAGGCTCAGTGTGAGACATGTAACTATGCATTAGCAGGCAATCCTATTCAAATGAGGGGAATGATAGTGAATCCCAGATTTCCCCAGCATGCTAGTCAGCTCCCAACACTGTAAGAGCAGGAATAGCTTGATGCAAGCCTAGGAGTTAGCTAACATCATGGTGGGGAGGTGTCAGGCATACTTTAAGTTGATTGGAGCCCTGTGGTCAGGTTTGTTCCTAGCTAAGCACAGCTAAGCAAGGGGGTGTGTTTGAGTCTGCCTAGCACTCTTTACATTGCCTAAGCAGGTGTGCACGCCATGCACCAGTTCTGAAAGAAAAAAAAAAGGTAAACCAGGAAATAGCAGCTCTGTGCACATTTGAGCACTGTGTTTACGCGGCACGCCCCTGGGCTTAACTCATTCCCTCTGGTACAGCGCTTTTGATTGTGTGCCTTTAACTCCCAGTGGAAGTGGCTTAAGCCTTTAAAAAATGAAGTTATCACCTTAAAGTTCTAGAAAATACTCATTGAGCGAGGTCAAATATCAATACAGTTGTGTTTGCCATCACATATGCTTCTAGACAAAATATCCTGGTACCTTGTAAGTAACATGGTTTTGGAATTATTAATGCAAATATGAACAATCAATATTTGACGCCTAGAGGAGCAGTAGGAGTTAACTGCAGAAGACGCCTGGAGGAGCACTCGGCTGTAATGACAGTAAGGCAATGGGAAGGAGAACTAGCATAGCTGACAAGTGAAATGAATCATAATCAGACAATTACACAGACAGCAGATCAGCCAAGCCCAGAACACTACTAAAAACTATGCAAACACCTTCCACTTTGTTTTTTCCCATACTCTACACCATCGGTGTATACAAGTGGGGAAGTTTTAACAGACAAAACAACAAAATGATAGGGGCTGAAATAGCTAGCATACAACAACTTGTGGAAGAGGCTGAGGGTGGTGAGGATGTGAATGCTGATGACTAACCTACAGTGAGGAGATGGAGAAGAGTGTACAGAACCAGGGTAACCTACCAGGGGCTACAAGAGCTGGAGATAGTGGAGCGCTATATGGTGGACAGGGACCTCCTACAGCAAATTGTTGAGCAGTGCCGGCCACACCTGACACAAAGAACTAAGAAAGAGGAACCCATCCCAGTGGATACTAAGGTATGCGTAGGCCTAAGAATACTAGCTACAGATACCTTCCAAAGGCTCAATTGGGGATATGATGGGGATCTCACAGGCATCAGCATCCAGGGTACTCTGCCAGTTCCTGGATGCCATGTCAGCACATGCCGGTGAGCACGTATATTTCCCCAAACCAGTGAGGTGTTGGCCAGCAACATGCAACTGTTCCACCAAATAGCAGAATACCCTAAGGTAGTGGGTGCTGTAGACTGCACGCACATATGCATCAAAGCACCAGCTGGTGAGCGGGGTAGGGACTACATCATACACAAGGGCTTCCCCTCCATCAACTGCCAGGTCATGTGCGATGCCCAGAGCATAATAATGAATGTCTGTGCTGGCTGACCTGGAAGCTATCACAACTTCCACATCTGGCATCTGATGCAGCTATACCAGAGATTTGCCAATGGGGATATCCCTCATGGTCACCTACTGGGGGATGCTGGATATGCACTGGAGCCGTGGCTGATGACACCCATCAGAAATGCACACACACCCGAACAAGAACTCCATAATGAGGCACACGCACAGACATGAATTATAATAGAGCATGTGTCTGGAATGCTCAAGTCATGGTTCCGGTGCCTGGACACATCCAGTGGAGCCTTGCAGTACTCACCAGCTACATGTACCCAAATTGTCATTGTATGTGCCATGCTACACAATATGATCCTGTGGAAACAGCTGCAGCAGGAACAGCATGGGGCAGGGCCACACAGCCTCCTACCATTGTCAAGGCCTGCGCAGGCACAGAGTGACTCAGAGGAGGAATAACCTGAGCCTGCCCCAGTAGGCAGAAGGAGGTGTGCCCAGTATGCCCTGGTCTTGGGAAAGAGGCAACGCATAGCACATACACTGACACAGGGGGGACCCAGGGAATAACACCTCTCTCTGACTCTCACATACAGTAGAAGGGATGCCAAACATGACACTACCTGTGTTCAACCATGTGTAGAGAGTGTACTATGTGCATCCAACATAAGCAGCCCTGCAGCACCACCCTCAGTACTAGGACACCCACAAGGTAAGTGACTCACACATGCCAGTCAGGGGAGTTCACATGCCCAACAACAGTTACAGTCAACAGGACAGGTGTAGACAAACAGAAACAAAGGCTATGCTATGGCCTCTGAATGATGCCTATGGGTAACCTCCCCCAGGCCTACACAAACAGACTACAGAAGGTTAGGCAGTCGGATCTTAGTTCTTAAGGGGAGGAAGTCAGAAACTAATATGTAGGTCAATTAAGACCTGCAGTACACTGATATGCCTCTAGTCAGCATGATAAGTTAGCATACAGAATGAAATAGAGTACCTGACATACCAGCACAGTCATAGCAAATGTGTACAAGTGTCAGGTGTACTCCCCCATCCTGTGTAGAAATGTAGAAACAGTCAGGTGTGCCCCCCACAATCCTGTAGAGAAATGTAGAAACAGTCAGGTGTGCCCCCCATCCTGTGTAGAAATGTAGAAATAGACAGGTGTGCCCCCCCAATCCTGTGTAGGAATGTAGAAACAGTCAGGTGTGCACCCCCCCACCTTACGTATGTATGTAGTAACAGTCTGGTGTGCCCCCCAATCTGATGTACACATGCCGTAACAGTCAGGTGTGCACCCCCACAACCCTATGTAGAAATGTAGGAACATGTATGTATAGGTATAATACCAGTGAAGCTCAGATGCACAGAGGTGGCCAAGGTAGCAGGATAGGTTGTAGCATCTGCACAATATGCAGGTATGTGTGTGTGTTAGGTTGGTGTGTGCTTCATATTGTGTGAGAGTGGTCGGTATGTATGCATGTTGAGGTAAGACCTGGTGGCCATTGCCCACTACTGCTGAGAAGTCCTCACAACTGCAGTGCCAAACACAATACACACCAGCATAACACATGCTAGCAGTCATTGCAAATGTATGGTGGTAATATGCGTCACCATCTGAAAAACTGACATGGCATGGCTGTTGGGCTAGATATACAAGCAGTACACAGGGGAAAGTACCCCAGACATACAGTTTACATTGTGTCACTGTGAAATGGACATACCCTTGGAATAGTATAAACAGGTATGCATCACATTATCTGGTCCTGTAGTAGGGGATTTCGGTGTTGTCTGCCCAAACACTAGCAGATCACAAAGGAGGTAAGACTGATGTATTAGGAAACAGATGATGTATCTGCACATGCAAGCATAACTGGAATGCCCAATGCATATCTGTGTGTCAGATGCAAGTAGTGTCCATTGCACACATGCACCCAGCTCACACAAACACCACCCACAGGTACCTCTCTGGTTGTTCCCCTGCTGTGGGGAATGGGTACAATATGACCCCAGCTGTATATGGCAATAGTGAAAGAATGCAGCATGCAGTGCAGGTGTCCCATGCAGGTGTGTCACCAGCTGTAGGTAGCACCCTGCCAGCATCCACACCACCGATCAAGGTTAAGAGAAGGTAGTGGCATGAACACCTAGCACACCTACCCTGTCACCCCAGGGGAATATACTGTATGGCGGTCTGAGACTGTATGACAGACAAAATGCAACAGCTTGCCACATCTGGCCCGCATCAACAGCTAATGGCCCACAGGCCTCTGCCAAGGGCCTGTGTCTCACACATACTGCCAATGCATGTTGTGTCATGGACACCCAATTAACAACACAATGCACTCTACATATGCCATATGCAAGGCCATGTGGACAAACCACAGTAACATGTCCACCATGTCCCACTGCATGAACTGTCAACCAACACTGACACACAGCCATGATGGGGTGATAACCATAGGGAATGTATCAGAGAATGCATGCATAATGTAAGGAAGAGGAGAGAATAACTGGGGGGGGGGGTTGGAGCATGGGCAGCATGGAATGTGCAAGGTCCGACACAAAGCTGTATGCACACACTATCTCTGGCTGTAAACACATAAATGGGTGCCTACATACCTCCCCATACACCACAATAGGAGTAATGTTCTGACTCATGGCCCCTGCCTCTGGGTAACCTGTGAGAATCTGTACAGCTGTGAGGTACTGCCATAGCAATATAAGGCTATACTGTCATGTTGATGGATGTACATGTATGGGATCCCCTGCCAGCACTGTACAAAGGTGCTGAACCGGATACACAGACCAAGCAGCAAGTGTCCGCAGCACCCCATCCAGGATGGCATAACCTACCATGAATATGTAGGCATCTGCCCACAATACCACATACAGCTGCAGTCACCCTTGTTCCCCAAAACATCACTGTGAGCAGGCATGTCCACATGACAGTACATGAGGACAGAAAACATCACAGTGTATAGAAGTACAAATGTCTTGAATTTGTCTGCTAACAGCAATACCATGTAGCTGAAGCAGCACATACACAATCACCTACAGTGTACACTATCCCCTGCACACTTTGTCCCCATATTGCCAAATGATCGATGGATACCCTGCAGAAACAGTTTGCTACCTGCAGGTGTACAGCACAAAGGTCTGCACTAAAATACAAACTACCTGGAATTGATCCACACATGCAATACAGAAGGACATACTGGGCATGCTCACACATTTACACACATGAATCCCATGTCTGCAAACAACAGTGAACCAGACACATCTGTCAGTTGCAGATGTTAGTGCAGACACTCCTCAGCATGCACCACTCATGGTTTGAACACACAGTGGATAGGAATACAGACATATATATCCAAGGACAACACACTATAATAAGCCATAAGTAGATGTACATAGATGTGTGGAAGAGGGTGACTGTGATAAGGAGCCATCCATGCCTGGCTCACCCAGCACACAACCAAATGGCTACAACTGCATGAGGTTCAGATGCAACTCACTGTCAGCAGTACTGACTATGTGGTGCAACTTCTAGCTGTGTAACATGACTGTACAAGGAAGTAGTCATCTAGCAGCTGTATACACATACCTGTGGAATATGGCATTGCATGTGCCTGCATGTGCTGTTTCAACCCCTAGATGAATGGGTTATGGCCCATGCACACACACTGGCCTCCCCATAGCCCTAGTATGACAAGCCTGCTGATGTCATCCACTGTGAAATACAGCTTTGGGAAGGTTGTAGCCCCATAATCTCCATGGTGCATCTTATAACTGCGTACTGTTGTAGTGTGGTAATATAGTTAGGGAGTTCTAATCCCAGACTTGGCAAGTGTGTGTCTCTCTGTCTGTATAGAGAGCAATGTATTTTAGGCTAGTCAAACTCCTTACAATTCAAATGCCCTACTTTGGCAAGGCTGCTGATGTCATCCACCTTGAAATACACCTTTGGGACATTTACAGCCCAGTAATCTCCATGACATGTCCTATAACTGCGTACTGCTGTAGTATGATAAAATAGATAGGAGTTCTAATCCCAGACTTGGCAACTGTGTGTGTGTGTGTGTGTGTGTGTGTGTGTGTGTGTGTGTGTGTGTGTGTGTTTGTGTAGAGAACAATGCTTTTTAGTCTAGTCACACTTCCTACAATTCAAATGCCCTACTTTGGCAAGGCTACTGATGTCATCCACCTTGAAATATACCTTTGGGAAGGTTGTAGCCCAGTAATCTTTGTGGTGCATCCTATAACTGCGTACTGCTGTAGTGTGATAAAATAGTTAGGTAGGAGTTCCAATCCTAGACTTGGCAGTTGTGTGTGTGTCTGTCTCTGTCTGTGTAGAGAGCAATGCTTTTTAGGCTAGTCACACTTCCTACAATTCAAATGCCCTACTTTGACAATCCTGCTGATGTTATTCACTGTGAAATACACCTTTGGGGAAGGAGTACTCCAGTTATACCCATGGTGCGTCCTATAACTGCTTCATGCTCTAGTGCGATATAGAACTCTGGTAGGGGTTCTATACTGATACATGGTGGTTGTGGATGTTTTGTGTGTGTTTCTATGTCTGTGTAGGGAGCAATGCATTTTAGGCTAGTCACACTCATTACACTTCAAATGGCCTACTTTGGCAATCTTGCTGATGTCATTCACTGTGAAATACACCTTTGGGAAAGGAGTATTTCAGTAATTTATGTGGTATATCCTATAACTGCATAGTGCTGTAGTGTAATTAGTTAGGTAGGAGTTCTAATCCCAGACATGACAGGTCTTTGTGCCTCAGTTTATGTGTGTGTGTGACTGTGTTTGTAATTCATATCCTGTGTGGAGGTGGGTGTGAGTGTGTAACAATTGGAGTCAATGAAGAGCAGGTTTTGCAAATTTCTTATATGGTGGCCCTAGTATATATATCACAATGTCCACCATACAGGGATAACAGATGTGAAATAGCCGAGAGGCTGGGGTGCATATCCATGCCCCTACATTTGACATTAAGGCCAGGCAAACAAAGTGAGTGACCCTAGTATTACCCAGATAACACTCTCAACCCATGTCTCCTACACACACTTGCCTGGGCAACAGCCACTATGTTGGTAGTACCCTGCATATTGCCCACTGACAATAACCATGGTGTGATTGCAGTGGGCTACAGTGGGCATGGAACCCGACTATCAGTCTAATAGGCATGTACATGCCAACAGTGCACCTTCCCCATGTTCCCCACTGGACACCTGCAACACCTGTGGTGCCTTCAAATGTGACCCACAAAGTACATACCATGCCTGAAAACACACCCTGTATGGACAGATGCCAGTGACACCAGGCAATACTGGTATCATGCTATCAATGTAGGTACTGGGTCAACCTGCCATCTGTCAAAGGAAAACACTTCAAAGACCAGTACATGTAAGGTTCAGTTAAGGCACTTTAATTTACTTGCAGCAAGGAGACAAAAACATGCAAATACAAGGATTTGTCTAACTACTAACAGGAAGTATGTTCATTCTTATACTATTTTACAAGACATGGCATTCTAAGCTGTCATAATCAAGCACAACGTTTAGCATTGTTCTACAGCAGATGTTACTTCAGATTTTTTGCTGACATTACTAGATTTGTGAGAAACTTTTCAGAAAAACAACCTGGCCTTGGTGACCATTAATCCATTTACAAACGTCTATTGTGCAGTGTTACTTTTCAAGGTACTTTTCTAATACAGATAGAAGCAAATGCTGATTGCAGTTCATATTTTCAAGCAGACTTTGTACTAATTATCTGTAACTTCTACAGCTGTGTATTTTCTCGTGGCACAGCAGAACTTCTTGTCTAAGTTTCATACAAGTAGTATTGTTCTATTCATTATTTTCCTGACGCAAGCAGAAATCACCTGCTTCTCAGTAAATTTCCAAGGCACAAGCAAGATTTTAGCTAACAGTACAAGGTCAGAAAGCAACTGCAGTTTCTACAGATTTATGCAGTATGAAATAGAATAAATGTGTTAACTCTTTTCAAGCTTCTAAATGCACTAAGCATATTGCTAATACACACATTAATACATATTTTTCTAACATTTCCCCCCTATTAATACTTTTATTCTACTTTCAAAATAAGCATAAACAGTTTGTTTTCTTCTCCTAACCTCTTCCACTCAGGATTTGCAGTTAAGAGAGTCATTCAGTTTAAACTTATGAAAGCATTTTTAGTCTTTTATAAACCAAAAAATTCCTCTGGGGGTAAGGTACCTGCTGTATCCAAGCCAAAATATCCAACCAAAGAAAAAAATAAGCTGCAGGTACTCCACAACAATTGAAGCCAACCAGTCGCTGATGTAATGAAACTGCTTTTATTGTAATAAAGCAGTTTCATTATATAAGTGACTGGTTGGCTTCGATTGTTGTGGAGTACCTGCAGCTTCTTTTTTTCTTTTTTTCTTTTGTTGGATTTTTAGTCTTTTAACAGTTCTTCAAACTCAGTACTTTAATATTAGGTTTCAGAAACTGACATGTCTATAAGGTCTTTAATCAGTCTTTTCATGCAGGGGATACCACAACAAACACATACTCCCAGTAGGAGCATACCTACACAAATGACAATCAGGATGTTCATTAGGATGGTACCCCACCCCCCCAAACCATTTCTGGAAAAAGTCCATCAGTGGGTTTGGGCCTGGTTTCATCATGGCCGACACTTGCTGAATTACCTCAAGATGATTGTCTATCTCATGTTTATGGTCAGGAATATACAAACAGCATTCTTCTTGGATTAAAGCACACTCTTGGATCCACCTGACGCACTGTAAATTAGTTAAAAACTTTGAACTGGACAAAAATCTTGTTACATGGACCGGCAGTTGTTTTTTGGGTACATCTCTTACTGCTAGGGTGAAGTCAAGAGCCATGCAGTTTTGGAGCACTACAGTTCTCAGAGCATTCAATTCATCAGTCACCTATTCGAGAGCAGAAAAAGTTGCGTTGCTCATTACTTTGAGATGTTTTGACAGTTTTTTCAGCATCCAGATCGATTTCACTGCTCCATATGCTGGTAATATGCCTGCCCACGATATAACGCTATCACTCAAGTCCGTGTGTGTCAGTCCTTTGCCTGGAGAGTGATGGTCTTTCCAACACGCATCGATTTGTCCCACTAGATTTACAGGTTTCTTGACGACTTCTCAGACATTTTGAATCTTCCCATGAGGCAAAACTGCAGTATGCCGTATGGCCGGAACCAGGTTACCCAAAAAACAACTGCCGGTCCAATTCTCAGGTAACCATATGTATGCCTTTCTGCCACACACAAAATAACAATCCTCTACCTTAGTAGTAACCTTGCTATGAATGTACACTCGCCCTGCATGAAACATTTTTCTATCAATTATAGACAGCTGTTTATAAAGAACAGAATTATGTTTTACTTCGTGTTTTGTGCATCAATCCAAGAAATGAATCATAGTTTGTATTACAATAAAGATCTACTTTGTTACCTTTAGTGTAACATCTATAAGGAATAGTCACATTGCAATTGCTCCAACCCACCTGAACAGTATAATTTTTATAAAAACACACAGTTCCTTTTTGTGGAACAGACAAGTGCAATGCTATTTTATCTTGTGATGTAATGGTTGAGGTATCATAAATCAAGTTCTCCCAGGTCTCATTGACCCCTAGGGGGACTGTAGTCATTAATAACCCCCCCGTATGCTGTCGGCAAAGCTGTGCAAATCCAGCAATTCGAAACATTAAAAGTCTCAGCATACACATATTTAATTGCCTGGTAAGTGTTAAAGTTTGGATGCCAGTTTATGAGTAATGCTTCACGTTTATCCAGTTCAGTCTGTGTGGCTAGGAAAAGAAAAGGCCACAACAAAAAGATTATTGTCACTAATACAGTTAACAGGATGATTATGCAATACTTCTGAGGAAAGGGTTGTTCTGCATTCCTGTTTCTTCTGGACTCTATCATTTTTGCTCTTGGCATGTAACAAGATTTTTGTCCAGTTCAAAGTTTTTAACTAATTTACAGTGCGTCAGGTGGATCCAAGAGGCACGTTCCGCAATTTTGACTGCAGTGGGTGTTGACAAAAGCACTTGATATGGACCTTCCCACTTCGGAGACGCCCAATTTTTCTTCTTAACTATCTTCAGTCAGATCCATGCTCCAGGGGGCACTGCCATTTCTGACGGTCTGGTTCGTTCTTTATCTGAAACAGAATTTGACTGCAACAAATGTTTAGAATTTAACAAATTACACATATACTCTGCTAATGTACTGTCAGCTTCCTGGTCCGCGGACATGAGAGATTTCCTCTGAGGTATATAGTAAGCCCTTCCAAAGAGCTTTTTAAAAGGAGTCAATCCTTTTGCATTCGGAACAGTTCTCATGCTCAACAGTGCCAGGGGCAGGCAGTATACCCAGTTTCTCTGTGTTTCTGTCATTAATTTTCTTAGCTTACTCTTCAAAATCCCATTATGCCTCTCTACTAGCCCTGCTGATTGCAGATACGCACAATGATTCTTTAGAGAAATGCAAAAGTGTTTACTTAACTGCTGTATGGTCTGATTCACGAAGTGTGTGCCATTGTCACTGTAGATCCTTTCCAGAATGCCGAATCTAGGGATGATTTCTTTAACAAGAACTTTGGCCACAGTTGTACCGTCTGGATTTTTAGTCGGAAAGTCTTCCACCTATCTGGAAAACATATCTACAATGACAAGACAATACTTTTTATTTTCACATTTATTCAACTCTATGAAATCCATACAAATAGTATGCAACGTATACGGTGGTGTAGGGAAACTCCCTTGTTTGGGCTTTAACGCCCCTTGTGCACGATGTTTATTATTTATTACAGATGTGGTATAAGGAACAACATTTTTTAGAGTAGTTTGTAAATCTGGACATCATGAACACTTGGTTCACCAGCTGTACCATCCCCCCTGTTGAGACATGGCACTGCCCATGGCTCAACAAAGCTGCATATCTAAACAAATTAGACGGCAATATCGGTTTTCCTTCTTTAGAGATGTACAGCCCCTTTTCGAGAATTGCTCCTCATTTAACCCATCTTTGTTTTTCAGTTTGTGTAGTAAGTGTTTGCATTGTCTTTAACATTTCTAAGTCTAAAATATCAGAGGGTTGTAGTTCCTCATTCAAAAGAAATACTTCTGAAGCAGCCTGCTTTGCAGCTGTATCAGCTCTCGCATTACCTTTTGAAATCCTGTCCTGTTGCTTGGTATGAGCTGTGCATTTACAAATAGCTACTTTCTGAGGTAACTGAATAGATTTTAAAAGATCTAAAATAAACTGTGCATGATTGATTGGTTTGCCAGTAGATGTTATCATTCCTCGATTTTTCCACTGTTGAGCAAAAACATGTACAGCAGAAAAAGCACACTGGCTGTCAGTAAAAATGTTCACACATTTACCCTTTGCTAAGGTACATGCCCGTTTCAAGGCAATCAATTCTGCTGCCTGTGCAGATAAACTATGTGGCAAAGATTTCACTTCTATAATGTCTGTGTCAGAAACTACTGCATATCCTACTAGGTTCTGTCCTGCAGGACCCCTTTTGCATGAGCCGTCCACATAGCATGTCACCTCGGCATCATCCAAGGGAACATCCGTAAGATCTTTTCTAGGCAGTGTCTTTTGCTCAGTCACCTGCAGGCAGCTGTGTGGTGTGCCATCTGCAGGGGTTGGGAGCAAGGTAGAAGGGTTCAAAGTCATACATCGTTCAATTGTCATATGAGGTTGGCTCAACAATATAGTCATACAGGAAAGATGCCTAGCAGGGGAAAGATATGCTACCTTTTCTTGTAGTAAAATAATTGCGACTGCATGAGGCACTCTCAATGTGAGAGGGTGGAACAACACTACTGAGGCCGAAGCCTGTACTGCCATTGCAGCTGCAACTACTGCTTGTACACAGTGAGCTAAAGACCGTGCCACTGGATCCAGTTGTGATGAATAATAAGCAATCAGGCGTTGCTTGTCCCCATGCTGCTGTGTTAACACTGATGTCATATAACCGTGCTTACAATCTACAGTTTGGAAAAAACGTTTATGATAGTTTGGTAATCCCAAAACTAATGAGGATGCTATTAACTGTTTCAGTTTGCAGAAAGCAGATTCTGCTTCTGGTGTCCATTGTAACAAATCCTGTGCTGCCGTAGGCTTTTTATAAATCAGGTTAGTCAACAGTGCAGATTCCAAGGCATAGTTTAGAATCCAACTCCGACAAAAATTATCCGTACCCAGGAAGGACATCATTTCCTTCTTGGTAGTGGGTTTTGGTGCTTGCAAAATCGCTATTTTTCTGTCCTTATCTAATGTCCTACCTTCCTTGGATATTACATATCCTAGGTATTTAACTTGTTTTTTCCAAAGCTGCAGTTTATTTTTGTTTACTTTATGTCTCTCAGTGGCTAAAAGTTGTAATAGCGCTATGGTGTCCTCTTTACAGTCTTGCTGGGTAGGGGATGCCAGCAGGATATTGTCAACATAAATCAAAATCTGACTACCTCTTGATGGGGTAAATCCCACCAAGTTGCATGCCATTTCTTGTGAGAATATTGTTGGACTTTCACAATACCCCTGTGGTAGTCGCGTATATGTATACCTTTTCCCCTGAAATGTGAATGCAAACCAATGCTGGCTGTCAGGGTGTATCAGTATCGAAAAGAACGCATTGCTGATATCTACCACAGAAAAATATTCCTGTTGAGGTTTTAAATCATTCAACAGGGTGTGTGGGTCTGGCACCGTAGGTGTCCTTGGTATTACTGCATCATTTACAGCTTGTAAATCTTGGACCATACGCCACTCTCCATTCGCTTTCTTAACAGGAAATAAGGGAGTGTTACATGGTGAATCGGGAGATTCCACCAGCACCCCTTCCTTAAGTAAAGCTGCTATAATAGGTTTGATTCCTACTTCTGCTCTGCATCTTTTCTTAAGGGATACTGCCTCTTTTGTGGTCTAAATGCTGACTTTGGCATAATAGTAACTGGTCCTGCTGTACGAATAAGTCCTACATCTGATTTTCCTGTTGACCAGATATTTTCTGGTATATTCTGTAAGGCATTCTCTTCCTCCTTCAATAGGAGTGCTAATCAGCTGTCCTTGCTAGACTGCAAGTGTACAGCTGGATGGGTCTGAGTTATCCAATTCAGCTTCTGCATTTGTATTCCTTGTTCTGCCAGTTCTAACTCTGTCTGTTTTTCCCATCTCGTGACTTTTTCTCCTAAGTCTACCCATTTTACATTCTTGTCCTTAGTTAAGCTAACATGTGGTAATTGATTAGATTTATAGAGTGCAAAGAACTCCTGGGGCAAGGAACAGCTGGCTACACTGTTCCCTTCTGTGTCCCAGTACAGCTTACGTAATACCAATCTATTTGCATGATTTCTAAACAATTCTTGCTCATATTCCTTATCAGGTCCTGGTGTATTACAATAATACAGAGTACAGTGCAAGAAATGCTGTTTATCAATGTCAAGGGAGGGGAACTTGCTGACTGCTACATTCATCAACTCCTTGGTCACCACCCCTGGACCAGTCCTAACTAAGTTCTGGCTGTACCAATAAAACATTTCACCCTCCGATTGCACTGCAAAGGTATCAATTTGTCGCTGTGCTTCCATACCCTGCATAGTCGGAACTACTGCTATACCAAATAACTGCATTAGGTCTCTGCCCAAGAGGTTTACTGGGCATTTTGCAGATACAACAATTTTGCTTTTCTGGGTCAATCCTGAAACAGGATCAGTTATCACAATATTAAGGGAGAGGGGCTCCCGATACAGCTGTCCATTAGCTGCTTTCACTAATATGTAATCAGGTGACTCTGAATTCTCTGGCAGTTTGGAGAGATGTACCAGGGTCCGTGATGCCCCTGAGTCACACAAGAATCTGACTTCCCACCCTTCTATCAGGAGTGCAACTTCTGGTTTTGTGTCTACTAAATAGAGCTCTAAGCTCAATAAAGCCAAATCCAATATTTCATTTTCTTCACTATCCGTGACTTCTTGCACTTCCTCTATTTCTTCTGTCACATTCTCTACTCCCTCTATCACATACTCATTTGTCCTTTCTCCGCTATCCCCTTCTAGTGATTCCTGACTACCATATAGTCAGTCCTCACCCTCCTTATCCTCCGTGGTTGCCTTCTTGCTTTTCTTGCAATCTCTTGCCAAGTGTCCTTTCTTACCGCATTTAAAACATTCACCCCTTTTCTTTAGCCCTTCAAAGTCCTCTGATCATTGATCAGATTGTTTGTTTCCCTGGGCATTTCTCTTGCCCTTTTTCCCAGACTGTACTACATATACTCCTGCTCCATCTTCTACAGAAAATACTTGGGCTTTCTTTTTCTTTTTGCTGTTAAAATGCCTTTCAGCATGTGTAGCATATTCAAGCAATGACTGTAACCTGCTTGTACGATGATCTACTATGTGTTTTGTAATAAAACTGCTTATAGGTGCAATACTGCCTTTCAAGAATGCATTCTTTAACTGCTGCTCATATGGGGAATCATGTGTCTGATCTTCAGGAACCTGCATTCCACAATGGTTATTAAAACTTTCTAATAGTCTGGCATAATATCGGTCAACAGTTTCACCTTCCTGTTGGATGCATTCATTAATGCAAGTCCAGTCTCACCTAGGCTTCCATTTCTCAGAGATTCGGTCTGTAAGACCTTTCACTCTGTTGTCTAATTCTGCGCTGCTATGTGTGAGGGGCCTGAGCATAATGTCACAGGGATTCCAGTCGCCACTAATCATGTGCCAATCTGGTCCCACAATTTGTCTGACTACTTTTTCTACCTCTTCTCCGTTTAAATTATAACTCAGCTTCATTCCTTGCAAATCTTCTAAGAACTTTCTAAAATTAACTTTTGGATGGGGAATTCCCTCAGTGGCTTTCCGGATGTCTTCCGGAATCCAGGGTCTATACACTAGAAGAGTTGGGTCCTGTCCTTTTTGGCCTGCCTGAGGATTAGGTACTTCTATAAATGGGCATATTTCTTCTTCACTCATATATCGTGAATTTCTCCCTATTTGATATAACTCAATGTCCCCTTTTGGGTTTCCTGCCCATGTTCGAGACCTGGTCTCAACGGGATCACTAACAAACGGTTTCACTTTTGTAGTGTCTCTACTCACAGTGACAGCAGGATATCGCAGGGGTGGACTAATTTGTTCATTTGCCTCATATTCTGGTAAAGGAGGCAGAGTGGCTGACGCTATTACTAAGTTATTATCCTCTTTACCTAAAAAGATTGCTTTTGAATTATTACTCTTTTGTTCCCTTCGGTTTACTTCCTCAATCCACCTGCGTGCCTGAGGAATTCCTAATTGACGTTGCCTTTTTACCCGACCTCTAGAATTGGTTTTAAGCTGTTGGACAAGTTTAACAAGTGAGGATTGTTCTAGTTTACTGTCAAATTCATACTTATTAACCCATTTCGAGTAGTATTTAATATTATCAGCACGCTGTGACTGCATGTTTTTCGCGTCTTCGGTTAACGGTGGATTTTGGGATCTTTTTGTACAATTATTACCCATTTGTGTTCTACCCTTTTAATCATTATGTAACACCTTATTTTTAACATGGTACCACGGATGTTTTTATAGTCTCTTCAGAATGACTGCCTACCTGCTCTGTTTCCCTGATCTATGACAAGACAGTAATCTTTCTGTCCCTGACTTATAAATAAAGTCTTAACAGAACAAATACAGATCTAGTCCCTGATCTAAAACAGAAAATAAGGTAGATTCATTCACCTTACCTGAGCCTTCATGATTGATCACCTGGTTTGAGTAAACCCATCCTTCAGGTGCAGATCAGAAAGTGGCTGGCCTCTTTTGTACGACAATTCAGTCAGAGGACTTTTCAAATAAGAAGAACTGATGTGGTTTCTTCCCCGTACGGTTTCAAGCCACCTGGCCTGTCTGATCTGAGGTGAAGTGAAGGTTTCCGGTCTGAAGGACCAATCTGTCAAAGGAAAAAACTTCAAAGACCAATACACGTAAGGTTCAGTTAAGGCACGTTAATTTGCTTGCAGCAAGGAGACAAAAACATGCAAATACAAGGATTTGTCTAACTACTAACAGGAAGTATGTTCATTCTTATACTATTTTACAAGACATGGCCTTCTAAGCTGACGTAATCAAGCATAACTTTTAGCATTGTTCTACAGCAGATGTTACTTCAGATTTTCTGCTGACATGGCTAGATTTGTGAGAAACTTTTCAGAAAAACAACCTGGCCTTGGTGACCATTAATCTGTTTACAAGCGTCTATTGTGCAGTGTTACTTTTCAAGGTACTTTTCTAATACAGATACAAGCAAACGCTGATTGCAGTTCATATTTTCAAGCAGGCTTTGTACTAATTATCTGTAACTTCTACAGCTATGTATTTTCTCATGGCACAGTGGAACTTCTTGTCTAAGTTTCATACAAGTAGTATTGTTCTATTCATTATTTTCCTAACACAAGCAGAAATCACCTGCTTCTCAGTAAATTTCCAAGGCACAAGCAAGATTTTAGCTAACAGTACAAGGTCAGAAAGCAACTGCAGTTTGTACAGATTTATGCAATATGAAATCGAATAAATGTATTAACTCTTTTCAAGCTTGTAAATGCACTAAGCATATTGCTAATACACACATTAATACATATTTTTCTAACGCCGTCCATTAACAGTTCCCGCCACGTGAGGCCAGGACTGGCACATCTGATAATAATCTGTGTACATAACATGAGCCAGACACCCCAGGTACAGTTCATATGTCACTTTGCATGCATGTGGGAGGTGTGCACATCCAAGACACTGTCCATGTCATGGACTAAGGAACACATACATGGCAGGCAATGCACAGCATTGGCCACACACCATAGTCACCCAGGTGACTGGATGGTGAACACAATACCCACCTGTGTGGTCAGATCCAGACATTATACCCCTGAGCCACAATGAAGACCATTTTCATGTGGCCTGATGCCAAGGTATACCCATCACCTAGCCTTATATAGCCATCTGGCACAGTCAACCATGACACACCCATGCAGCAATGCACCCATGCATATCAGTACTGGCACCCTGTGTCTGTGTGCGTGTGATGTATGATTTGTATGACCACATTCACACTCACTACAACCCCCATTGTCATACTGAAGCATGCTTTCTGATATCAGACACCTCCACATACCCTTTGCCCATATAACCTCCGTATGACCCCTATGGTGCATATGATACCTGCACTGTAATGTGTTGTGGCAATCTCACTAGTGATGACTTTTATTCCTGGCCCTGCCAGGTGTGTCAATGTGTGTGCATCCCTGTGAGAGTGTGGCTGTGTTGACACTGGCACCTGTTCATGTGGACAGGCATGTGCACTAAACCTACCATATAGCTACCATATCCCTGTTGCAAATGTCACTCACCATCATATATACATTTTGAGGGCTCCTTAACATGTAACCTATGTGGCGCATCCAGTAACTGCATAGATATGTGATAGCACTATATAGTCGTTAGGGGATTGATACCCAGTACTGGTAGGTGTGCGACACAACCATGCTTATGTTTTACTCTCCCACTCCTCCCTGACTATTCTTTGCCTCTGTCTGCCTCTCCCACTCCCTCTTGTGGATGTGGAGACTTACACTTGCTGTGCTTAGGCAGCAATGTCGGTATTTTAAATGTTGCTCATGATAAGCTGATGGCCTCTGCATGAATTTCAGCCTTCCTCTAGCTGATTGCATGTGGAACAACTGTGGTAACATTCCCATAGGCAATTGCATAGAAACACACTCCAATATCTAGGAACATCATGATGGTGTTGGGCCATTACATACACTGTGAGCAGGAACTCGATCCATTTTTGGCAAACAGCATCTCAGATGGATTGGGGATCTACCTCTAACAACATACACTGTGGAAACAGGGCAACACACAGGAGGGTGATGTGCCTGACCTGACTACAGACTGTAAGTGCTGCTATACTGCATTTGGAGTACTGTTTGTTTAACAGGGTGTGTGTGGATATGGCTGTCCTACTTGTTTTAATAGCTGCCATGTCAGTGCTATGTTTATGAGGAAACCCCCATCTGTAGGGTCTTCTGCAGACTGAGCAGTGTGGTGCCTTTTGTTTCATGTGTTACCCACAGAGCACCTGTCTGTGAAGGTAGTGTGAGGATTGCAGTCTGTAGATGGTGACAGCTATGAGTGTTACTGACTTCATATCCCTCATAGGACATGTGTTGCAACAAACCCTGTTACAACAGAAAATGTATGAGGGTATATCAGCAACATGTCAATATTGGCCCTGTATATGTGCTTCAAGTCACAACTCTGTCAACCTTTGTATATATGTCATGCAGTAAGAGGGGCATATGTGCTGTACACCATAATTAGTGTCATTATATCTGATAACAAGCTAGTGAGATATCAGACTGCTACGTGTTATATTATGTGTCGTAGGGGTTACAATTTATTACATAACCTGGACATTCTGTGGTTGTGTGTACAGTATTGAGGTCTGTGTACTCATGGTGATTGTAGACACTGTGAATATTGTTCATATGCACTTTGGCCTCTGTTCAGACTGTGGTAGATGTCATTGTTCCTGGTCTTGTTCTATCTGATATTACATGCTGCTCTACTGTATGTTACCCTATCGGCTTACACGTTTGTAGGGCCATACACACACATGCCCCATACCACAGACAGGCTTCAGACAACACTGTGGAGTGTCCCAGTATATGTAGGGTTAGTGTGAGTGGCACATATGAGGATGGTGTTGCATAGATAGTCCATATACTGTAATATTATACTATCTTACCATATGTTGCTGTGGTTGTGTTCACACTGGTTGCGGTTATACACTTTTACACAGATGTATCATACTCTGTGCTGTGACATGCCTGTAGAGCCTACTATACATACTGGAACATGTGCATTCCCCATAGGAAGTATTGGCCAGTGTTGAGCGAGTCTACCTGTAGCCTCCACAGTGCATTGTTACATACCTAGCAGCTTAGTGTACTTACCCAGTGACATGTCATGTCCAGATACTTGCCAGATATACTGCTGCCAGGCCACCATAACAGTCATGTATGTCAGACAGAGCAGTGGGATGCTGCACAGATGTATGTTAATATCTAGTGGCTAGTATGTGGCCATGGCACCTCAGTACCAGAGGTTATCATGTGTCAGGACAGACAGGGGTCTGTGAATGCATAACTTATGGGGGCAGATGTGTACCAGTAGATACATGTTACACCCATCTACATGGCTGTTAACATCCACATTGTCAGGCTTGATCCACATGTCTTGTACCAATGGGTTCTGTGTATACCTCTGGACTGTCTAGAGTGTGCCAGACTGTCCACATATATTGGCCAATATCTCTGCTGTAGTCCACAGGAGCATTATATGCTAGCAGTGGTACTGTCCTATGATGCCCTTAGGATGTCTGTCAGTAACCAATGGCGCACATGATAAAAGCAGATGTGACCACCCACACACACCATGTATATGCTGCCTTAAGGTGTCTGGATGTACATTACCAAACAATCCACCTTGGGTAAATGTAGGCCTACCACCTCCTGCCATACAGACTTTTCTGTCTATCAGTGTGCTTGTGATGGTGCCAGTTATGCCTTGTTATGTAACAGTTGCATCCCATTGTGTCAGCTGAGTTCTTTATCCCCTAGGGACTGTGTACAGAGTGTAGATAGAGGTTGCTGAACTATACATCTGCATTACTTACTGTTGATTGTTTGATATCCTGTGGCCCAGTCCATCTTTACTATTGTACTACTTGAAGGTCTCGGCCTGGACAGCAACATTTGTAAACCTTTCCAGACTACTGTATTAGTATAACTGTTTCACACTTGCATTACTCTGTTTATATGGATGTCAGTGTTTAAACAGCTATGTGACATGGCATATACAAATTTAATAGTACATAAATAACGCTTCCACATTTATGCAAACATGTGTGTGGTGTTATATCCTTTGACCTCTCTGTGGGTATATGTTGCAGGCAATGATTGTCATTTGTATGGGTGACTCATACAGTGTCCAGTTGTTAAGGTGGCAACTATAGGCATAGTGGCTGTTCCATATTATGTGCACCTTCTAGATATGTATCTTACTATACATATCTCTGCGTGTGTATGTGTAGTTACATATATAGCTATATATATATATATATATATATATATATATATATATATATATATATATATATATATGTATACATATATATGTATATCTGTATCTGTATATATGTGTCTGTGTATA